>NC_091584.1:616559-621009 GCF_042767895.1 Penaeus vannamei | reverse complement strand
ATCTAACATTCAATGGACTAAACTTATTTTGAAATGAACAATATTAATAATAATTATAATAATAATATTGATAAAAATGATAATTATGATGATGATAATGATAATGATGATGATTATGATAGCAATAATGATGATGATAATAATAATGATAAAGATAATATCCAACAATGATACTAGTACATTTGTCGAAGTGAAATTTTCTCATTTTGATATTTCTTCTATATTTTTATATCTTTCTTTCTGTAAAAACTTTCCTTTTCTCCCTGTGCTGATCATAGTTTTCCTATAGAAGGACTAATTCTCAAACAATAAATGAGAAATCATCTAATCAAATTATAATCTAATTAATGCATTTATAAATAAACCTAGATTATTGGTTCCTGGAAAGAACAAAATGAACAAACTCAAAAACAAAGTCAAGAACCAAAAAAAGGTCTTCATTAACAGGAAAGAAAGAAAAAAGAAGATAAAAGAAGGGATAGTGAAAGAAGAAAAACAAAAAACAGGATGACAAGACAAGATGTGAAAAACTTTGTTCATGAAAATCTAAAATACAAAAATAAAGGAGAGCAATTACATTCAGATGACAATATCTTTCTTTATATGCCATCATTGTACCTACAAATGCTGTACATGATTTATGATGAACCTCTTCAGACTACACCAGAAACCATAATCATAATGAAGACCTTTTTGTGTAGTTGCTACATCCCGGAATAACTAATGAAGCAGTTAAGTGATATAATAATTGTATTTTCCTTCTATTGGTTGTTTTGTTAACAACTAAATAATAAAGGGGCTGAAGCTTAGTTCTTCACTACATTACTTAATAGCATTTATTACACCAGTTTCCCTCTACTGTTTCTGATGGCAAAGACCTTTTCTGCTTGGATGGTGGGCTATCAAGGATCACAGACCAAGACATGCTCTTCACAAAGATTATTGGAACAGTATAAATCATGACAAGTTGAAAACTCCACCCATGCTAGAGGAGTAGATTGATTAACCATATCTTTAATACAAACACTAAAACTTATTTTGTATAGCTACTACGGGTTTTAAAACTCATTAGACTAAGATCTAACAGTGTACAATAAAACGACGCAAACTGTTTCATATTCCCTGCAACTTCATCATTACTATGTCTGCAATAGCTGACATGGTTCCCTATCACAAATCAAACATCTTTCACATTTCAAGGCACAAGGCAGTTGGAATTGCATGGCAAGATACCTTTGAGCTACATAATTTAGTTGCCATACACTGTTGCCTAAAACACCCACACAAGAGGACAAATCCACAAATATATCTAAATGAAAATCAAACATCACCATCTTGATTTAAAGAAAGGAATAAGTATTTCTGCTGAATCATAACTGAGTAACTGCTTGATACTGAGCAAAATGATTGTCAAATGATAAAGATGGAGACAGAAAAGCAGCATTACTACAGGCTGGCACACACTGAGACCTAAATTATTGAGTGTGAGCCGTTTGTCATGGTAAACTGAAACACAAAGAGCTAGAACTTTATATTCCTTTCCTGACATAACTATGGTATTCCTTGGCAACAAGGAAGGGAGGGCCCAACATACAGTAACATCTACACACAACAGCTGTTACAACACACAAACGTGAACATAATATAGCTTCAACATCCCTCCTCTTCTGGAATCAAACCACTACCAACCAACCATTCTTATAGCTGTTAAGAAAGGTAAGAGCTACTTTACTAACAATTGTGATGCTAGGTAAAATAAATACAAAGAAAAGATCTGACAATGATAACACTAATAGATATAACTCTCCCTTTCTCAACCAGCTTTCTAAATACACTTTCTGATACAATTTTGTAAAGAATAGATTAGCATTTTGTATGAAACCAAATGAAACCAAATTTCACAATATTGAAGGTCTAATGTCAATCAATAATTTCATATAAATGATAAGTGAGCATGAAGCACCTGTGATGGCTATTCTTCAAACATTTATCATTTCTTTGATTTGCTCCATCTCAATAACAACTGCTTTGTCTATCTTCATTTCCAATAGAAATATCAGTCTTTGGCAGAGATAAATCAAAACCTTTTTTTCATGGGGATCATCAAGCAAACAAAACAAAAAAGAAGAAAGACAAAACCAGGTAAAGAGAAAGAAAGAGAGAAAAATCCTGCACAAATGTTCACAGTCCAGTCACAAAGAAACTAACCACAGCACCCTAAACAAACGCATCAACCAAACCCTTCAAATAAGCAACCTCGGAGACCTCCCTTCAATTTCTTGACAGCAATACTTTCCAGCTTTCTGCAAAATGCACATTTCTTAACCACCTTTCACAAAATCTCAAAAGGCACTTCAACAAAGGATAAGAGACTCGTTTCTTCACTTGCCTTCTTGTGTTTTTTTCAAATCTTAGTTTCTCAAACTACACTCATATCTTTGCTTCTCTTTTTCCGTTCCTTTGCCTTTTCCCTCTTTTTAAATCATGAGCTTGTTCCTTCTTATCCTTTTTTTTAGGGAGGGGGGTCTGTCTTTCTTAGTTTTTAGAGCAATTCTTTCTTTTTCTCAAGTTTTCTTTCTTTCTTGATATATCATGATTTTCTTTACAGTCACAACACCCATTTCTAAACACCTAGAGCAGACAAAGCATTTTTCACAACCAACTATGCTGAAGCTTTATCACAACCAAATATGGCAAGCATGTTACAAAAAGAGAAGGAAGAAGAATATTCAAAACATTAAATAAAAAAATAAAAAATAATAAATAAAAAATGAAAAGAACATAAGAAATATGTGACAATAATTGTAGTGTTTTCTTTACTCTACATTAGCATAATGCAATAACAAAGATCACTATAGAAATTTATATAAATAAATAAGCTTCCAGTCAAATTTAATTTAATCATTCACTATAATTCCAAAATCTTCTATGCTAGAAAATAATAATGTTCAAGCATGTGTGCATTTCCAATCTAAATTTTTCATATCATTGGCATCGTATGATATAAAGTATACAGATAAAAATGTGAGATGTAAGAAACACAAGAGAAGAAATAAAACTCCAAAACATAGAGGAAAAAAAGAAAAAGTTCAAATATTATTTGTTTAAATAAAAAGAATTCACATACAATGGAATAAAGGCACAAAATTGTTACAGCTCTTTCTCATTCTGAAAGTGTACCAAAGTAAAAGAAAAAAAGCATAATCACCACCAAATCAATAAATAGAGTAATTTATTAAATATTACAATATGATATTCCTTTAATTTTGTCTGTGAAACTTTTGCAAGATTCATTCAAAATGTCATTATACTTAAGCTACAATAGAACATACCTAACTACAAACCTTTCCATAACGTCTATGCATAAATCTACAAGCCAAAGACTTTCCAAGGGGTCTCCTCAGCACTCTATAGATAATGCATATTACCACTGTAATATTGACAAGACCATCAGAGTACAACTGCTTACGGAAAGCTTATAAAAATTTGTACATCACAAAGGCTAAAATGTTGCACTTTCTTACCAATACTGCAACTGAAGTTAAAGCACCATATATCACTGGCTAGATAAAAATCACATACAGTATGACCCAGTTCCCTTAAGAACCTCCTAAAAAATATATGCACAAAAGTATCAGAAGACACTCTGAGACCACAAATGTCATATACAAAAATTGTGTAAGTACCCCATACCAGTAATCCTATACATTTCTGCATAGCCACAGAACCATACACAAATACATGGAAAACAAAAAGCAGAAAAGAAAGAAAGAATTACATGGCAGTTCATTGCATACATCAAAATAGAAAATTTCTAGCACAAGAGACCTATCATCTTGTTGGTGGCGGGTATATGCACTGTCTATTTTGTAAATCATATCATATAGATGGATTTACAAGAACTTACGTGATTTACTCTATAATATGTGTATCAAGAGAAAAAACAACAGAGAGGCCATGTCTGCATACACTCCCAGTCTCAATGGATCAAAAATTGCAGAATTTGAGACATACAATGGCAATGTCATAAAACAGAAAGATACAGCATTAGGGATCAGGTAGGAAGGTAAGAAGGAAGAAGGAAAAAAAAACTGTCAAAGAGCTCACCATTAATGGGCAGCTACTGGGACTCAATCACACAAACATTTCTAATGATAAATGGTGAGAGAGCCATGCTTTGTTGAGAAAATTTTGTTTTGGTGGCTGTTACAATAAGTCTGCCAGACTGAGTGGAGAAACGACATTCTTTAAATGAATGACTTGATAATGTAATGAAAAAAAGTAGTAATAAACAAAAATAGAATAATATGAAGGAAAAGCTAGTCAATAAATACAGAACACATTAAATAAATATCTATGATTCATATATATTATTATTTACAATAATCAGTACCTTTGTAATAACTGTCCTAAGTGTATATTGTCTTCATAAAATCTATTCAAAATGTCA
>NC_091584.1:599059-611559 GCF_042767895.1 Penaeus vannamei | reverse complement strand
TATTGGCTTTTTTGTTGTTGTTGTTGTGTACATTAAGAAGACAAGCAGACAAAAGTTGAACATTATGACGAACGTTGTATATAAAGGCTGCATATTCCGAACCCTGGGTAAAAACAAAGTAATTATTTAGTGTAAAGTGACAAATAGGACTTTCTTATATGACAAAGTAGTTTTTAAAAAATTTCAAACATTACAATTTTTTTTCTATACTATTTCAAGAACACTACAATGGGATTATCCCAAGGCACACCGAACTACACACTAGGCACCACAAGCAGATAGTTACTTGATTGAAAATTCAGAAGTACAAGAAATATAAGTTTCATTTACTCTTTGAGGTTTTGATATGCAATTTTCCAGTAAACAAGGTTAAAAGAAACTTTAAACCTACCCTCTGTTTTGTCATAAAAATATCATAACTCTTGTCACAAAAATCAATGCATAAATATAAATCAATCACACACACACACAAACTGCTCCAAGGTGTACATTCTGTGGATCTGTGGGGTATAGGTTGGAGTCTTGTGATAAAGTGAGGAAAAATGAAGGTGTTCAGTGTGGTTTCTGCAGTGTGGAAAGCCATTTCATGAAGTCTTGCTGGGAATTCAAGGAGAAGTAGATTTAAGGACTGGCAAGCAGGATTCAGCCAGGAAAAGTAGGGCATCCACTGGGGCTCCAGGGGATGGTCTATGTTATCGCTGGAGGCCTGGCCATTTTAAGATGGAATGTCCCTCATTAGCCCTGTGCTGATAGGTAAAAATGTTTGGCAAGTGGATGTAATAACGGGATTGTTGGTGCGCATTGGCAGTTTCCCGTTTGCACCCAACTCGATCAGTTGTTTGTGAGCGACATTTGGCACGTAAAAGCTTTTATTTTGCTTTAATTCATAATAATATCATAATTTTGAAGGTTTAACTTCATCATAGGTGCCTATAATGTAGTCACTTTTTCAGAGTGACTACATCAGTGTTTCGGTGAACAGAAGTGACATACAGAGAGGATTTGTTGAAGTATTACAGTTTCATGTTTATATATCTGTCAGTAAAGCAGAGTAACTTAACTAATGGTGTTTATGTCATTCCTTATGATAATCAAGGAAATGGATATCACTCTCACTCTCTCTAACTTTCACTCACAGTCTCTCTCATACTCCCTCACTCTCACCTGGAACATTTTTCCCGCTGGTTCCTCTGACACCTGCCATCGCCACTCTCCCTTAGGGCCTCCCCATTCACGCACACGACGCAAGCTGCTTTGGTTCAGTTCCGAGCAGATCTGCAGAAAATAATGAAGATAGTGAAAAGGATGGTAATAACAACAACAACAGTAACATAATACTGACAAGAAAAAAAAACATAACAAAAAATATTAGAATATAAGAAAGAAAAAATAACTGATGATGATGATGAGACAATAATAAAACATTACTAATAACAATAATGATATTAATAATAATTAGAAGAATACTAATAATCACACCAATAACATCAACAAAAATAAGAATTTTAACAGTAATAACAATATTAACAATTACCATTAGTAACAACAACAAAAACTAATAAATAGGAAATATAAATATTTCTAAAAATAACTAAAATAAACATCAAATCTAAGAACACAACATAACAACAGAAACCAGAATGACGAGCCAAAGCTACCCACTCACTTTCTCTAAAACGTCTTTGCTTCCCACTTCCTGGATAGCCAAGATACTAAACCCATTCTCTAACACTGTGCGACAGATCACTTCCAGCACCCCAGGATTGGACATCTGGTCACGAAAAGAAAAAGAGAGAGAAGGGAACAAGTTATTTGATGTTACTTGTCTCTCTTCTTGTTTTGCATGTTATAAAACTTGAGAAATTAAGAATAGCTTTAACAGGAAATAACTCTGATGATTTGTAATGCAGGTTTAACATATTTCATGTCATTCCTAGACTAGTTGCAAAAATCTTAAACTTATTAAATGATTCCAATTTTTAACATTATGCAAAGGAACAAATTCTGTGTGAATGGATGCAAAGCAGTAATATATATAAACTAATCAATTCCTTTGTTATGGAAGAAATGAATTGAATAATTCTTTGGAAGGATTACAAACCTTTTCTTTCGTCAACTCCTGGAGGTTCCATGTGGCAATTCTAATCGCTGGACGTCCATTATGCTGTCCTTGGAATACGTCTCTTACAATGGGCCGCTCAGACCTTCAGAAAATGCAAGGCATACTGTCAAAACTAGTGAAAATATCACTGTTCTCAAAGGCAACATCAATTCATATTCTATCATTTATATACAGAACTAAACAGCTTCTTACTCACCTAATCAATACAATTTGCACATAAAGAAAATGTAAATGGTATCTAAAATAATATGTAATTCATGCTACATAGGAGTATATACACATTTTTTAACTTAGAGACCAACTAGAACTTACATACACTTAGACATTCCTCAAAAAGGACCCCAGTAATATGCTTAAATATGTTCATCAGCCAGCTTGGAGGTATTGTGAGTGTGCTCAATACAGAATTGGAATAATTTTGTGACATTCTGTGCCAGCATTTCCTGTACTATGAGTATTCATTGTTATATTTATGATAAACAATACAGAGGGAATTAAATGTACAGTAATAAACTAGTCTACTAAAAAACAAGAGTTCCCTTTATGCAGACACTGTTAGGGGGTGGAAATCATGCATGGCTTGGCCCAACAAGTCACAATCTACATTTAAATACTAATAAATCTCTCCCTTGTGGAACCCTGCCCTCTTGGAATAGATTTAACAAAACTACACATTCATCTTCACTTACTTATCTCTGTCACCTTAAAATGGTAAACAATATACCTGTCAAGTTATTCCCTTGAAAATGAAACTAGCCACAATGAGAATTGAAAATAAGCGTAACGTTTCCAACTCTTCACGAGTTCCTCTTCAGACAAAAACCGAAATGATTCCATTTCATTTTTTGTCTGAAGAGGAACTCGTGAAGAGTTCAAAACTTTACGCCTATTTTCAATTCTCATCGTGGCTAGTTTCATTTTCATTTGTGTGTACACATTGTGTTTGTGCATGTGTTTATTCCTTTGACTTACAAATCACTGACATTCTACACTAACAACACTCATCACCAGATTTCGATGAACTTCCTCCCTTTCAACAACTTACTTCACTGAAAGGAGTTCAAAAATCTCTGTGTAGAAGTCCACTGACATCCTTGGATCACCACTTTGCAAACTGCTGGAAATTCTCCCTGTTGTGTCCTCACTGTCTAGTGGTGCAGAATGGGTTCTGCGATGACCTGAATTATAAGAAATTTTGTAGAATTATTCAAAGTCCCATGGTGATTTTTTAATTTTCTATAATGGTCATTAGCTTTTACAACAAAAGTATATAAGGTTGTTATATTTGTATTTATGTGCTCTTGTGAGCAGTTTGGTATCTGCTTGTATTTAACATGTATACTTACATGTGATTGTGCTACTCTGTATACTTGCATACATGTCACTTTTTGTGTCATTATCTACATATTTTTTATAAATATACAGGTAAATGTAAAACTTGAATCAAATGAATAATGTGTTTAAGTAAAACCAATATGTTAAAAGACATTTAATTTGCCCTATGAACCCTCTACTGCCTGGCACATTCTTCCAAAAGCACTTTGAAATAATTTACGCAAACTATAAGACTATGGTGAGAGAAATATTATTGTATGTCAGACAATAACCCTGGCGAGCAGTTGCACAGTTGCACCAAACTCTCCCAGTGCAAGATGCAGTAAGCAAGTCTCTGCTCTGTTATGAAAGGGTTAATACACATTATATTCATATTTTCTATGACAGCTACAATTTTTCACATTTGAGGTAAAAGTATATACGTTTAGGTTGAGACCTAATCACTAGTGCACATGCACTAATTTTGTTGCTTTACAATATCCTTGGAAAATTGGCCATTCTTGCAAAATGAGGTAAAATGAAGGAAAAAAATAAATCTAGATGCCATACCACATCAGAATTCAATTATAATTAGTGTTGTGCCAGCAAAAAATGGGAGGAGCCATAAGGCACTGTTTACATAAACACCAAGTGGGAAAAGCAGGCAAAATCTTCTTTGGTTCCATATCACATCCTGCAGTTAACAAATCCATCCCTATAGGCAGTAGAGTTCAATACTAAAGAAAAGGTTAACATACACTACTTATTTCACTTGAAACTTACGAGTATGTCCCACTGTGTTGCTTTCAAATGAAAGTTTGCCTAACAGGTTATACACAAACATGATATTCTGTGACAAATAAAATGATTATCAAAAATATTTCTCAACATGTGTATGTGTATACAGCGGCATATACCCATTTACATACTTGTATGTATCTAAATGTTTATAGTATATGTATAAAAAATACAATTACATACTCAACTTGCTTATTCCTTTGTTTGTTCAGTTATTTTCTTTTTTTGTTCATTTAGTATTTTGTGTGATTAGGTTTAGACAACAAACAGACACATTAAAAAAAAAAATCAAAGAATTTCAAGCAGGTGGATGAGGTGGGCAGTGACCTTTCATGTGACACTAGGAACTATGAACAAAGTACTAATAGTGAGGGCAAGTTTGATGGTGTCTTATAAATGATAACAAACAGTGTAAATAAAGTGTAAATACCCAAGCCTACTTGAAGTATTGGACTACAGTATCAGGGTAATGGGTAAGGATTAAAAAAAGGATTTGCTTTCACATGAGCCATCTGAGTCTTGCCAAATGGATAGCATCATATCTGTTTCACTTCATTAAATATAAATCAAGAAATCAATATAATACCTATCATATAAAAAATTGTCTAAATGTAAATCATGGCCTTTGCATCTCAAGAAAGTCCAGAAAGGGTTGTGATTAAGAACAAAAACATTGTCAGATACATTTCCAACTGGTTAACAAATTTGTTGTAATAGTATATGTAAAAAGGTAAGGAATTTGTGAAGCTGTGATGTAAAATAAATATTCATTATTGATGATTTCTTGGACAATGTGTAGTATTTCAGACCTACAGTTTACACCACAAGAATAAATACTTTTCAGATAAAATATCAATATACATTTTATGTACAACAGTTCCCAAAGAAAAGTTAATAAGTTTAGCCTACTTCATATAAAACTGAACAAAAAAAATAACTGAATAAAACAAATGTATGTAAAAAATCACCTAAACCAAAGCAAAGTGTCTTCCCTGTACACTATTTATGCTTTTTAATCAGTATATCTTCATCCATTAATTTTCGTCAATAGAATAGCAAGCAAACAAAATATACAAAGACCTAACAGTACTCAAATCCCATTTACTAATACTGTATAATACTTTCTCAAAAGCTGAATCAAAAGCATTTTGCATACTTGTAGATCAGTGTGAAGTACAACAATACTAGTGTATACTGTTGGAAATAATAAACGTTCATCACTACATGTGTACTACATTACAGGTGTATCATAAAAACAAGCAAAATAATGCCTTTGGTGTGTGCTTGATGTGCACTGTTATCCAAAGCAGCAATAATGTGTTAACTCCTCTTGTCCCACATAACTTCTATGTTACACAAATCCATGAATAACAAAGTGCAGAATAATAAAGCAAATGTAAGGGAACAATGTGCATTTTTACTTTCAATGGTCTTCACATTTATTAACTTACTTCTATAATCTCTAATGTCAAGAAGGTACGGCACCCTTCTAAACACAATATGACAGGGCGATGCGTGCCCTGAAAGACAGCTTTCGATGGATCACAAATGTAGCAATGACGAAGGTATTCTACATGCTTGGATTATTTCCTTTCACTTTCATTTCACATGTTGAATACATTCTAAGACTTCTATATTAACAAAGAATCAATCATATGGCAATAGTTTTGAAAAATTATTACTCTCATGAACACATTCATAATCTGAAAACACTGAACATTTCCCAACCCCAAAGATACAGTTCAAATTCTACGATCAAAATTCTGAGATACAGTTGTATTTATGATTATATAATTTTCTTTACTCCTTAACTAGGGTTTCATTTTCCTTAATGGAAAGTGAAAAAATTATCATAACTTTTCTATATGCATATATTCATAAATATGTATACATATACATATAAATATACATATATATACATATACATATATATGGATATAGATATAGATATATATATTCTACTACTAATGGAACAGGAGAGATGCAAAAATATCTACAAACATTCAAAAGTGATTCCCTTAGTTTATATCTTCTCAAAACAATTATGCATTGTTCTTCTTCTACCAAACCAAACCACAAGACAAACACATACATAAAAATCTAAAAATCTAAAAGTCCAAAACAAATCCTCCTCCCCTGAAAAACAAAATAAATAAAAAAAACAAAGAGTAATGAAATCACGGCAGTCCAGCCTCACCTGACAACTTCCCATCGAGGTTCCGTTGGTAGACCTTGCTATAGCTCGCTACCGAAGTGACATCGCTCAAGGGTGGCGAGGAAGGCGTTAGATCGTTAAGAGTCAAATAGACCTTGAGGATGCTCAGGACCCGGCTGTTGATTCCTCTCACCTTCACCAAGTCGTCGATACTTTTGAATGGACCTTTCCTCTCTCTAGGGGTTGGAGACAGTGTGGGTTAGCATGCTTGGTTTCTAAGGATAAATCATTACTACTGCTAAAGAGAAGGAAAGAAAGAAAGAAAGAAAGAAAGAAAAGAAAAGAAAAAAAAAAAAAGACATAAAAAGTATAACTGATGCAATTTAAATAAATTGTCAACTGGATTAAATGAAAATGCTTTAATTGCATCTATCGCCTGTGTCATTTGTTCTCATTCACACTTTTTCTATTCTTTACTTGTTGCAATGAATTCTGTTCTTTAATATTTGTACTATCAATATTAGCATTAGTATCATTATTATCATCATCATCATAACAATCATAATCATAATAAAATAATAATAACTATGGTAATAATAACAACAATAACAATACCTATATTGAAAGAAACAAAGTAAAATAAATAAAGAAAGTAAGAAAGAAAAAGAAAGAAAGAAAAAAAAGAAAGGAAGAAACAAAAAGAAAGAGAGGAAGAAAAAAAGAAAGAAATAAAGAAAGAAAAGAAAGAAAGAAAGAAAAATAAGAAAGAAAGAAAAAAAAAATAAGGAAGAAAGAAAGAAAAAGAAAGAAAGAGAAAAATCATAACAAAAAGGAAGACGTAAATATAGACCTCACCTGTGTTCAACAATATTGGCTGCCATTTCTTGATTCATCCCATGCACGTTCATGAGTTCAAAGATAGATGCCGCATTAACATTTATGACTCTCACTGGTGAACCACGTATACTGCGGCCTCCTTGTGACTGGGATTGTGATCTCTGTGACCGGATTGACTCGCAACTCAGTGAATCTACACTCTGAGTTCGGGAAGAGGAACGACTGGAAGGAAGAAAATGTGATCTTTAAGTAATAATAGATTTTAACCCTTCTCGTCCTATTCACCAAGATTGATACTTTCCGTGGTGTTTGAGCTCTACTATTTGTCACAACAAATTTTGCTCTCTATTGCTGCTCTTTGTATTTGATATATGACAATAAGAGATACATTTTCCATGCGCAAAACAGAGCACTTGAAATGCTGTCAGTTATAGTTTGCTATAAAACAGACAGGAAAACTAGGTTATTATAAAATAAACAAACAAGTAAAATCACACACAACATACACACACAAAAACAAACACAAAAAAACACAAACACACACACACACACACACGCACACACACTCATGCATACACATGCACGCAAACATACATGCACGCACACACACATATACGCACGCACACACACACACACACACAAATCTTACCTGGAAGATTTCTTTTTGACCGTGATTTCATTTTTAAAATTCTGCAACTTGTTGGCGCCAATGCCTGACACTAGCGCCAGATCTTCGACTCTCCGGAAGCCCCCAATCGTATTGCGGTAATCGACAATATTTTTAGCCACTGACCTCGACACTCCAGGAAGAGTCATGAGCTCTTCCTCTGGGGCAGTATTGATGTTCACCAAATTAATCTTTTGGTGAGAAGTGGAGAGAAAACATTACTAAAATGATGTGGAAGAAATACTGACAGTTGGAGAAAGGAGGGCTATTGCAAATAATTTCTTTTCTAAAATTTCATCTATATGCTAGCATGATATCTTGATTATGTAATATGTAATTAAAGGATACAACCAAATCTATATCTAATAAAGAGGGAAAATCATAACAGTATCTCATTAGAGCGACATAAAGAGGTGAATGAGCAAACAACGGAAAAAGAAAATATAAAAAGTGGAAATTCCTCATTTAACAAATATACATATATCCATATAAACACACACATAAAGATACAGGTACGGTCCTCTTTTGAACATTAGATTTCCCACCTTGGGACGGATCAACTCACCTTTGCATCATAGTCCAAGAGATTGAAAGCTGCCGACAAGTCCCTGGCCTTCCGCCCTCTCCCGAATTTTGAGCTGACCCATGATGTTGTTGAAGATCGACGCCGCAGGAACTTCCGGTTGGACGTTTTCTCAGAGATGTTCTCCGCTAGCGACAAACGACGTTCAGTAACTGCAATAAAATGTGGATAGGTGACACTTCATATATGCTGCAACCAACTGTGAACCTCACATATGAAAAATAAAATGTACCTAAAACCTTTATGGGAGTTTTCATTAAAAAAAAAAGATAAAGTTCCTTACCTATTTCTCCATCAACACCATCTTGGTTGGCCGGAGGGAGCTCCCCACTTGTGCACTGGCCCATTCTTGAGGCTGGAGGGTTTTCTTGTCACTACAGCACAAACTGGGGAAGAAAGTCCAATAACAAGGATTGATTACTGCAGCCATTACTCTTATCTTATATATATATATATATATATATATATATATATATATATATATATATATATATATATATATATATATATATATATACATTATACATATATATATATATATATCATATATATATATATATATATATATATATATATATATATATATATATATATATACATATATGTATATATATATATATATATATATATATATATATATATATATATATATATATTATATATATTATATATATCAGATATATTATAAATATTATATATATTATATATATTATATATATTATATATATCATATAGATCATATATATTATATATATCATATATATTATATATACTATATGTATCATATATATTATATATATTATATATATTATATATATTATATATACTATATATATTATTATATATATATAGATTTAAATATATATATATATATATATCTATATATATATATATATATATATATATATATATATATATATATATATATATATATACATATATATATATATATATATATATGTATATATATATATATATATATATATATATATATATATATATATATATATATATATATATATATATATATATATATATATATATACATATATATATATATATATATATATATATATATATATATATATATATATATATATATATATATATATATATATATATATATATATATATATATATATATATATATATATATATATATATATATATATATATATATATATATATATATATATATACATATATATATACATATATATATATATATATATATATATATATATATATATATATATATATATATATATATATATATATATATATATATATATATATATATACATACATATATATATATATATATATATATATATATATATATATATATATATATATATATATATATATATACATACATATAATATATATATACATATAATATAGATAGATAGATTGATAGATATATTAGATTTTAAAATGATATCAATGAACTGTTACAGAACATCAAAAATACCAATTAGTATTATCATTTTAAAAAATTTTGTTAATACCACTGGAAAGCTTACAAAAATACACAAAAAACAACATTTGGGATTCATTAATTTTGCTCCTTTCTTCCCATATATATGAAAATGGGAAAGCATAAAGAAACTTTTTAGTTATAGAAATATCAGAAAAAAATAATAAATAAAAAAAAACATTGACGACATAAATGTGAGACATACACAGATTCTTTTTTTCTAGTATCTAGGGATAATCAATTCAGTTTCTGTCATCTTTTTGGATTCCGTTTTTCCTGAATGAAGTCAATAGCTCTGGGACAAGAACCCTTTATGAAAAGATTCATACCTATTGATATGTGAGAGATAATTATATATAGGTACTGCAAGTGAGATGATACTCGGTTTAATTTGACTTCATTATTTTCATTTTACTTCATGGCCCTCCACAAAGTACCCTAAGGTCCCCAGGTTGGTAACCCCCTCCTTGAAGAGTATTCAAAAAAAATCTCACAAACCTGATTCATGTCTATGTCTGAGCGTCACAAGAGCAGATCCTGGTCGTACTTGCAGTCAGAGCTAAGGTCTACGTGCTGGCTCGCCACAACAATCATCTTCCCATTCTTAGTTGTTCGCAGAATCTACCTGGAAAAGGAAGAAATATGATCATTATCATTATCATTACTACCACTATTATCATTATCATTGTTATCATCATTGTCATTATTATTATCATCATTATCATTATCATCACTGTTATAATTATCACCATTATTATTATCATTATCACCATTATTATTATTACCATTATTACTACTATTATCATTATCATTATCATTGTTATTATCATGATCATTATCATTATTATCATTAACATCATGATCATAATTATTAGTATCATTATCATTCTCATTATTATCATCACTATCATGACTATTATTAGTCTACTTTTTTTCTTAGACTACTCAAAATTCTCTTATGACAGATTGCCATAAAGCTAGTTTTTAAGATGTGAATACAGGATACACAGATAGACAGATGTAAAATGGATAAATGAATGGATAAGTTGAATTTGAACTGATAGAATGATGGCTCAATGAATTAATAAATAAATGAATGGATGAGTGAGTGGTTTGATGGATGGATGGATGGATGGATGGATGGATGGATGGATGGATGGATGGATGGATGGATGGATGGATGGATGGATGGATGGATGGATAGACAAATAGATAGATAGATAGATAGATAGATAGATAGATAGATAGATAGATATATAGATAGATATATAGATAGATAGACAGATGGATAGATAGATGGATGGAAGGACAAATAGACAAAAGATAGATGGATAAATAAATGCAAAAGTAAGGTACCCTGATACATGGGCAATGAGATGAAAAATAAAAAGGAAACAAACAAAAAACAAAACAAACATATCTCTTCTGAACTTGCACGTGGAAAGATTAGCAAAAAGAAAAAAAAAAAAAAAAAAAAAAAAAAGTTATACATAAGAGAGAGTGTATAAAAAAGGGAAGCCAAAGAAATGAAACATAAAGGAGACACACAAACTGATGAAATGAGAAGAGAACAAGAAAGAAGATTTATTTATTTGTTTCAAGTAACGATGATGATAATAACAGTAAAGACAATAGGATTATTCTTCCCCTTCCAAATAGAGCTAAAATTTACCAATCTAAAACAAATAACTTCACAACAACCACCATGAAAATATTTCTTAGATCAACTAATGCATTTTACTGTGGAGGAGGAGGAGGAGGAGGAGGAGGAGGAGGAGGAGGAGGAGGAGGAGGAAGAAAAAGATGAAAAATGCAACATCTACACATCATAACACAAAAAAGAAACAAAGAAGCAAAAAAGCAGTAAAGTGGTGAAGACCGAGCATCTCCGGAGTGAGTTAGGGATTATGAAACCTTTTCTAGCTCGAGAGATTTGGGTCAAAGTCATGCATGGGGGATATATGCCTCACCACACCCTTTCCTTACGTAAAACGGATTACAAGAAGGTGGGGGAAGGGGAAGGGACTATCTGTAAATGCAAAATGGAGACATAAAGTACAGTAAATGGCTTTAAGGATTTCCCATAATGTTTTTCTAAATCTGATGTTGCTGAAAGTAATACTAATTCCTTTATTCTACTTTACGCTCCAAATAACTGTTTAGGAAGCTTTAGTGTTTTTTGGCTTTGCCTAACTGTCTATCACAAACATTTAGTAGAAATGCACTGTGGCACCATAGAAAGTCTACTGAGAATTTCAAAACAGCACATGGCAGTTCAAAAAAAAAAAAAAAAAAAAAAAACTTATTTTCTAGTAAGATGAACAACAGAAAGAAGAGGAATCAGAAAAATGGGACAAAAAAGTTGAAAGAAAAGGGGGAGAGGGAGAATAAGAATAAGCATAAGAAAGTAAAGAATGAGAAGGAAAATAAGGAGGTGGAGGAAAAAGGGGAAAAATATGAAAGACCAAAAAAATGTCAAAATGGGAAAAATAAGAAAAAACAAAAGGGAAGTGAAGTGGCAAAGACAAAGAAGGAGAAAGGGAA
>NC_091584.1:594830-597330 GCF_042767895.1 Penaeus vannamei | reverse complement strand
TTGATATCATGCAAGGAAATTTCGTGGCATTTCTTTTTAATTAATGAATTGAATGGACATAACTTTCCAAGCAAAATGCTTTTATTATATTGTTAGTAGATTAATTTTTTCGTAAATCATTCCTAGTCTCAATTGAAGGACATTATAATATAATCCCAATATAGTTCTTAAAGATAAAACGGAAAAAATCCGTGTTCAAAAGTTAACTAGAGAGAAAGAGAGAGAGAGAGAGAGAGAGAGAGAGAGAGAGAGAGAGAGAGAGAGAGAGAGTGAGTGAGTGAGTGAGTGAGTGAGTGAGTGAGTGAGTGAGTGAGAGAGAGAGAGAGAGAGAGAGAGAGAGAGAGAGAGAGAGAGAGAGAGAGAGAGAAAGAGAAAGAGAAAGAGAGAGAAAACGAGAGAGAGAGACAGAGAAAGAGAATAACCTAAAATATACAAAGTACCTGAAACAACACCCTCACACTTCCTCATTCCCAACCGAACTCTCCCCCTCCAACTACCTCTCCCCACGCCTCCAACGACCTCACAGGCCAACGACTCACCAGATTCAGAAGAGGCAGATACGTCTCCGCCAAGAAATCCCCGAAGGAGCTGTCGGAGAAGAGAAGGATCCGCATCTCTTCGCCGGCGCCTCCCTCTAGGATCTTCGGGCGAGATAAATAATTATCATCATAGAATGGATAATGCTGCTGCTGCATGACAATAATGATAATGATAATAATGATGATAATAATAACAATGATAATAATGGTGATAATAATAATAATGGGATAATGATAATAATGGTGATAATAATAATAATGGAGTAATGATATTAATGGCATCAATAATTGTAATGATTCAAATAATAGTGATAAAAATGATGATAATGATGATAACTAGAAGCACTCAGAGAGCGCATACCTCCGCCAAGCAAGAGGGTCACTGAAGCGCTAAAAAACTCCTGGATCCGAATCATGATCCGGATCAAGACCCAAATCTAATGGAGATGGTAATGATAGCGATAATGATAATGAAGATGGTAATGATAGCGATAATGATAATGGAGATGGTAATGATAGCGATAATGATAATGGAGATGGTAATGATAGCGATAATGATAATGAAGATGGTAATGATAGCGATAATGATAATGGAGATGGTAATGATAGCGATAATGATAATAATGATAATGATGATGATAATGGTAGTAATGAAAGTGCTAATGATAATGATGATAGCAATGATAGTGATAATAATGATAATGATGATAGTGATAATGATGATTGTAATGATAATAATGACAGTGATCACAACTTCTCCCACCCGCTCGCCCCCCCCCCCAAACCAACCCACCCGAGATAGTAATGATAGTGATAATGATGATGATGATGATAGTGATAATGATGATTGTAATGATAATAATGACAGCGACCACCCCCTCCTCCCACCCGCTCGCCCCCCCAACCCCCCACCCCCCACCCCACCTCACCTCACCCACCCACCCGAGATAGTAATGATAGTGATAATGATGATAATGATGATAGTGATAATGATAATTATAATGATAATAAGAGCAGCGACCACCCCCTCCTCCCACCCGCTCGCCCCCCCACCCCCCACCCCACCCCCCCAACCCACCCGTGTCAGAAGGCTTCTCTCCTCCGGCCTGAGGAGAGGCAGCACGAGAAGCGAAGGTCTGGTGGGATGATTGCCAAAGTTCAGGGACTTGTTGCGCGCCCAGTCCAGCACCGCCACGCCCACGCCCAACCTGAAGGATCCGCGCACGAAGCTGGACCAGAAGGGCGTCCAATCTGCTAAGTTCGGGGAGAAGAGGGATTGGGTGGATTAGGGAAAAAAGTGGTTAGGAAGTGTGGAAAAGTATGAATGAGAACGAATATCTTCACAATACAAGAAATATTCGTTTTTATTCGTACCTTTCTTTATTTGTCAACATGAATATGGTTAGGAAGGTTAAAAGCTGGATTAAGATTAAAATAGGATTAGAAGTATTAATAAAAGATATTTTTGTATTCACTGAAGCTATTTGCATAATCCTTAATCTTATTCTTATTTTCTTAAAGTTTTTATGAATGTATCTTTACATTCTATAAACTAGATCTTGAATTCATGAAATTTTCTGTTACATTTAAGGTTAATTTCGCATTTCATAAAATTAAGATTCGTTAAAGTTACTTCTGCGAGAGATAATCTTACTTTTGTTTTCCTTAAAATTACTATTACATTCCTTAGGTTCACTTACGTTGTTTAAAGGATATTAATTTACACTCGGTAAAGTTATGCTAAGATTGGTTACTTTTTACTTTTCACAATCTTTAAAAGTTATTCTTACATTTCTTAGAATTACTCTTCTATTACGTAAACTTACTTTTGTATTCCTTAAACTACATATTTTATTCATTCCTCTTACGTTTATATTCCTTGAATTTTCCTTTATATCCACTAACTAATTTTCCCAAAAGTTATCTTTATATACCTTAAGCTCATCTTATATTCCCTTCCT
>NC_091584.1:574830-582330 GCF_042767895.1 Penaeus vannamei | reverse complement strand
ATGATGGAAATGAAAATAATAATTAATGATAAGGATAGTATTAAACGCAATCGTGATAAATGTTAAAGATAAAAATAATGGCCGCTGTAAGAGCATAAAGATCAAAGCAAAACAACAACATTAAGAAGGACACGATTCTGGTAGGAGAGTCGCTCATGATGACGTCATCAATGTAAACAAACGATGCCAAACGTCAGCGATCACAACTTGGTTTAACTTGCTCGCAAAAATGTATCCTTATACATCTTCAACATACCGCTATGATGGTGAATACCTGTGAACTATTACTTTTAGAAGCTGTTCGGGCATTTTGCCGTTATTTTAAGATGCCCGCTTTCACAGATATTGCACCTATTTGCACCTCGTTTATAGATATTTACATAAACACTTGAAACGAGGAAATCATCAGTATCGGTAATTCACACGAGTTTACTGAATAAACAAGCTGTAAGCGAGGTCGGGCAAAAAAATAAAAAAATAAAACATAGTTTATGATTAACTGTGTATACCTTAGTGCCACAGGGATGCCAGATACCATTAATTCACGTCTTACTTCAGATACATATATATTTTGTTGGTGATGAGAGAGAGAGAGAGAGAGAGAGAGGGAGGGAGGGAGAGAGGGAGGGAGGGAGGGAGAGAAAGAAAGAGAGAGAGAGAGAGAGAGAGAGAGAGAGAGAGAGAGAGAGAGAGAGAGAGAGAGAGAGAGAGAGAGAGAGAGAGAGAGAGAGAGAGAGAGAGAGAGAGAGAGCGAACGAGAGAGAGAGAGAGAGAGAGAGAGAGAGAAAGAGAGCGAGAGCGAACGAGAGAGAGAGGGCGAACGAGAGAGAGAGAGCAAACGAGAGAGAGAGAGCGAACGAGAGAGAGAGCGAACGAGAGAGAGAGAGCGAACGAGAGAGCGAGAGCGAACGAGAGAGAGAGGAGCAGACAGACAAACACCAAAAAAAAAGAAAAAAAAGAAGAAGAAGAAAGAAACCAGACGAAACATGCATCCTCTCAGGGTACATGTGTATCACTGATCACAGTCATGCTACATAGTGATGATGGTGCACATTCCTGATCCCAGAGACCTGTTTACAGCCACCACGCATATTCTGTGTATTTGCTTACATCCTTGCGTTCGTCTGTGCATATACATAGACACACTCATATGTATATATCCTTCTTCGTTAATTATTCATGTCAACTGCCTCTCATACCCTTTGCTAATGATAACTCCAGCTAGGTTGGTACTTGTGTTATCTGTGATACTTATTTGGATAAGAACTCTCTCCATTGTCAAGGTTATCTTTAAAGAGAGAGGAAAATAGTTCCCTCAACTTTTGCTTATCAATTTGTTAGGCTCTACCTTAGTTTTCGTTAATCCTGAACATACTTTTATTGTATCGGTATGAATGTTTAAACAAACGTTATACATGAGAGGAATTATGAAAAAAACACCAGACTGTACAGGTTGTGGTAGGTACTGTGTATACATATATTTAGTGTATTTATAACCTCTATGTGGTTATAGAATTGAGGAGTTAAAGATATCACTTTCTTCCATCTTATCACAGTCGCCAGTTCAGAAACTTTTAGCCTAAGACGTTCAGTATCTAATCTTCGATACACAGGGCACACATGTTTTATATAGCGTGAGATATGTTATTAATCAGTGATAATACCAATCATCTTTAATCTTATAGTTATTATCATCATAATCAGTATCACCTTTATCACATAGGGAATATTTCCTTCACCCACAAAAGGACAAGATTGACAAAACACAATGTCTGAGAGAACCTTTCTTTATTATCGCGAATAAAACTGTTAATTCTTTCGCCAAGTAGGAAGAAGAAGAGGATATTGTTTAAAATGAACTGTTACGATATCTGGAATTAATCACATAAGGACCAGGCAGTATTATGAGGGCTAATAGGATACTACGTTATCTTATCTTATCTGTCATATGAAAAATAAAGATTTTTTTAGTGATTACAATGCCAGTCCGCCGGTTTGTTAAAATTATACGAGGCCCAACGAATGTTCATATACACAGTAATAAATACATAGATCTATCAGTCTACACATGCATATCTACCGGACAGATAGACAGGTAAATGTATATCTATCAGATAGATAGACATGTATGTACTTATTTCTGAGTATATGCATTTACATATATATGAATATTTATTGGGTCGGGCCTCGGACAGTTCTAGTAAAACTGGCTAGGTGGAAAAAATATATATGCTGTTGAATGATGCATGCAATGTTATAAAAGCAAGATCGATTATTACTGTTATTTTTATGTACTGAACACTGTTCTGGAAGGATGCACACACACACACACACACTCACACACACACATACACACACACACACACACACACACACACACACACACACACACACACACACACACACACTCACGCACACACACGTTTCAGGGTCGCTCGGTAATAACAATATCCAACTCCTTCGGCAGATTGAGGAAGGAATCGTGCGCGTTCTTCTCCAGCAGCAGCTCCACGCCCTTGGGGACCGAGAAGACGAAGTTCTGCAGGAGGGCGGAGAGGAACACGAACAGCTCCATCCTGACGAGCGGCTCCCCGGGGCACTGGCGGCGACCTGGAGGAGGCGCAGAAGGAGACTGCTGGAGTTGTGTGGAGGGAGTGGCGTGGGTGGGGTGGGAGGGGGGTGGCGTGGGTGGGGTGGGAGGGGAGTGGCGTGGGTGGGGTGGGAGAGGGGTGGCGTGGGTGGGGTGGGAGGGGGGTGGCGTGGGTGGGGTGGGAGAGGGGTGGCGTGGGTGGGGTGGGAGGGGGGTGGCGTGGGTGGGGTGGGAGGGGGGTGGCGTGGGTGGGGTGGGAGGGGGGTGGCGTGGGTGGGGTGGGAGGGGGGTGGCGTGGGTGGGGTGGGAGGGGGGTGGCGTGGGTGGGATGGGAAGGGGTGGGCGTGCGATGGATGCGTCTGGCGATTTACACGTCCGTGGAATGCAGTAATAATAGATAAATTCACGCAGGCAGACACAGATACAGACTGACAAACATTAACACCGACAGACAGACAAACACACACACAAACATAAGGACCCCACCTCCCTCCACACAAAACGAACAAATTACAATGACACATAAACACACAGATGCAACCACCCAACCCCACTCCCCAAAAAAGAAAAGAAAAGAAAAGAAAGAAAGAAAGAGAAAAAAAAAGCACATAAAGGCCCTCCTACCTACCCTCCACACAAATACAAACACACAAACGAGAACAAACACACAATAACGCACACGGACAGTTCGTTAGAGACATTCGAGGTCCGACCCAATGAATATTCACATATACTTACACGCATATACACAGAAACAAAAGCACATCTCTCTATCTACCTGACAGATATACATATATCTCTATTTATCCAAATACTGTCTATATCAATGACAGATGTGTATTCATTTCTGTATATATGTGAGTCCGTATCATGAGTATTCACTGGGTCGAACCTCGTACAGTCTAAACCCCAATTACTGTGCATATCAAGACTGACAGACACGTATTCATTTCTGTATGTATATGAGTCCGTATCATGAGTATTCACTCGGTCGAACCTCGTACAGTCTAAACCCCAATTACTGTGCATATCAAGACTGACAGATACGCATTAATTTCTGTACGTATATGAGTCCGTATCATGAGTATTCACTGGGTCGAGCCTCGTACAGTCTAAACCCATCAGCCGGGAATCCCCCTGAAGCCCAGACTCACCCAGGGAGAACGGCAGGAAGCCCTCCTTCTTGGTGAGGACCTTCCCTTCGGCGTCGAGGAAGTGCTCGGGGTAGAGATCGTAGGGCTTCTCCCAGTAGGCGGGGTCCGAGTGGCAGCCCTCTTGCAGCGCCGACAAGACTGCTCCCTGTTGAGAGAGTGGTAAGAGGGTGGTGCTTAAAGAGTAAATTGAGTAATGCTGAAAGAGCTAATGTTTAAAGAGGAAAATACATAAAGCTTAAATAATTAATGTTTAAAAAGTAAATTGCGTAATGCTGATAGGGTTAATGTTTAAAAGAGGAAAATGCATAATTCTGAAAGAGTTAATGTTTAAAGAGTAAATTGCGTAATGCTGAAAGAGCTAATTTTTAAAGAGGAAAATGCATAATTCTGAAAGAGTAAATATTTAAAGAGTAAATTGAATAATGCTAAAAGGGTTAATGTTTAAAAGAATAAAATACACAATACTTAAAGATTTAATGTTTAAAGGGTAAATTGCGTAATGCTAAAAGGGTTAATGTTTAAAGAGGAAAATACATAAAGCTTAAAGATTTAATGTTTAAAGAGTAAATTGAATAATGCTAAAAGGGTTAATGTTTAAAAGAATAAAATACACAATACTTAAAGATTTAATGTTTAAAGAGTAAATTGAATAATGCTAAAAGGGTTAATGTTTAAAAGAGTATATTACACAATACTTAAAGAATTAAACGTTTAAAGAGTAAATTGCTTAATGCTGAAAGTTAATGCCAACCGGTAAATTGTACCATACTGTATGAGTAATTTGGGTAATGGTTAAAAAGGAAATTCGGTAATCCTGGAAGAACAAATTGGGTAATTCTTAAAGAGAATTAGATAATGCAAATTGGGTAATGCTTAGAGAGGAAACTGGGCAACGGTTAAGCGGCAAATTGGGCCATGTGGGCATGATTAAATGAGTTAATTGGTTATGCTTAAAGAGTAGATTCAGTAATGTTTTTAAAGAAAATTGAGTCATGCTAAGGAGTAAATTGGCTAATGCTTAAATAATAGACTAGAAAAAAATACCTCCCTAAATCCCCTTTCGCATTAGAAAAAGAAAAAGACAACCATAATTCATCACATCACCTATGTAACACTGAGTCATCAACAACCAACAAGACTAATTAAGAACAAACAATTAAACTTACTTTAGGGATGACATAATCACCGAACTTAGTGTCCTTGTTACAGCTGTGGACGAGACCAACGCGCAGGAGAGATGCCAGTCGGTGGATTTCCAGCGTCACAGCTTCGAGGTATGGTAAGCTGTAGAGAAGGTCATTTGACGGAAAGTTGGATAAAAAAGATGGTATAAATGGCATGGAGTACGGATAAATTTCCATATGTGTACACTGTGAAGAGGGTCAAATAGTGAAAATTTGAATAAAGAGTTGGTACAAAAAGTTCATTTGACGGAAAATTGGATAAAAAGTTGGTATAAATGGTATGGAGTTGGGATAAATTTGTATGGCTAAAAGCGAGGGGAATGTGTACACTGTGAAGAGGGTAAAATAGTAAAGAATAAAGAGTTGGTAGAAAAAGTTCATTTGACGGAGAATCGGATAAAAGTAGGGATACATTTTGTATGAATAAAAGCGAGGGGAATGTGTACACCGAGAAGAGGGTAAAATAATGAAAAAAATGAATAAAGATTTGGTACAAAAAGAATTTGACGAAGGATCGGATAAAAAGTTGGTATAAATGGTATAAAGTAGGGATAAATTTGTATGACTAAAAACGAGGGGAATGTGTACACTGAGAAGAGATAAATATGACGAAAAGGATAAAGTTGGTGCAAATGGTATGGGATATAAAAACATTTTGATTGGCAAAAAGCGAGGGTAATGTGTCTTTTTCTCGTATGTACTTAATCTCACAGAAGAAGATTAATACGTTGATTGATACTTGTCCTTTGTACGCCAGACACTACGAACGTAACCATTATTTCATCAAGTTTATTGCAATTTAGAGAAATAAAATGAAATAACAAATATCGAGACAAATCTACTCAGGATTATCATGGGCAATTCTGTTTAGCAAATACATAACGATAATCACTCTCTATCTAAGTGCAGATCACTCTATAGCCTTTTAACAACCTGTAGAAAACGACAAAAACAAAACGACAAAAAACGACGAAAACGTTGTCACCTGAAACGACAAAAACGTTGCCGTCTGAAACGACAAAAACAAACAACAAAACGACACACAACAAAACGACAAAAACGTTGCCATCTTAGAACTTGAAAACGGATGATTACCTGTTCTTCTGCTGTATGGACGGAAGGACGTCTCTGGAAACCACCGAGTCGATCTCCTTGTGCACCTTGGCTTGGATCTCAGGGTACTTGGCCAGGTAGTAGATGGCCCAACGGATCGTGGAGGCCGTGGTCTCGCTGCCGGCAGTGAACAGGTCGGCCATGCAGTTCTTCAGGTCGAAAACTAGCAGGGAGAAAAAAAACAGAGGATAAAACGGTTGCTCAGAGTAGCAATGGAACCTCATGATAAAAAAATACACGCTTTGAGAGAGAGAAAAGGAAAGGGAGAGAGATGGGAGATAGAAAAAATGAGAGAATGAGAGAGGAGAGAGAGAGAGAGAGAGAGAGAGAGAGGAGAGAGAGAAAGGGAAAGGGAGAGAGAAAGGGGAAAGGAGAGGAGATGGGAGATAGAACAAATGAGAGAAAGAGAGAGAGAGAGAGAGAGAGAGAGAGAGAGAAAGAGAGGAAAGGGAAAGGGAGATGGGGAGATAGAACAAATGAGAGAAAGAGAGAGAAAGAGAGAAGATGAGAGAGAGGAGAGAATGAGAGAGAGAGAGAGAGAGAGAGAGAGAGAGAGAGAGAGAGAGAGAGAGAGAGAGAGAATGAGAGAGAGAGAGAGAGAGAGAGAGAGAGAGAGAGAGAGAGAAAGAGAGAGAGAGAGAGAGAGAGAGAGAGAATAGGAGCGAGAGATTGACAGAATGTGAGAGAGAGAGACATAATGAAAGAGAGAGAGAGACAGAACAAGAGAAAATGTGAGACAGAATGAGTGTATGTCACTATTAGAGAGAGAGAGAGAGAGAGAGAGGAGAGAGAGAGAGAGAGAGAGAGAGAGAGAGAGAGAGAGAGAGAGAGAGAGAGAGAGAGAGAGAGAGAGAGAGAGAGAGAATAGGAGGGAGAGATTGACAGAATGAGAGAGAGAGAGAGAGACAGAAGAGGAGCGAGAGATTGACAGAATGAGAGAGAGAGAGAGAGTCAGAATAGGAGCGAGAGATTGACAGAATGAGAGAGAGACATAATGAAAGAGAGAGAGACAGAACGAGAGAAAATGTGAGACAGAATGAGTGTATGTCACTATTAGACAGAGAGAGAAAGAGAAAGAGAGAGAGAGAGAGAGAGAGAGAGAGAGAGAGAGAGAGAGAGAGAGAGAGAGAGAGAGAGAGAGAGAGAGAGAGAGAGAGAGAGAGAGAGAGAGAGAGAAATAGAAAGAAAGAGAGAAAGAGAAAGAGAAATAGATACAAAGAGAGGAAAGAATAGAAAGAGACGAGTGCAAAACCCGGACTAATATCTCACTGCTCATGTTGGACTGCGGGTCGTCTTTGCGAGCTTCCATCTCCAGCAGGTAAGCATCAATGTAGTCACGTGGGTTGTCTGGGTCCAACGTCTTCTGGTGCTGCTTGATGTATTCCTGGAGAAAAAGACAACAGAACAATATATCTTAATTATGAGCAAATAATCATATGTTTCAACAGATGTTTTGTAT
>NC_091584.1:556706-566830 GCF_042767895.1 Penaeus vannamei | reverse complement strand
TATTGCCATCACTACCATTATTGTTGGTATCATTATTGTTATCATCCTGATCATTAATATTTTAATCACTCTCATTATATCATGTATGTCTGAACAGAGTAGAATACTGTAACGAATAAAGAGAAAAAAGAAAAACAATATAAATAAATTTCCACTTTCACTAAGCAACGAAGGGAAAAGAAAGCATTGTGTAGAAAGCCACTTGCGCTGGTCATCTTTTGTTTTCTATTTTTCCATAAATCACTGAGTTCACAGCAGCGCCAAATTTTCTTTCTTGGTGGCTTCCTTCTTCTTTGTCACCTATGGCAATAAAGACGAATAGAAAGAGAGAGAGAGGGAGAGGGAGAGGGAGAGGGAGAGGGAGAGGGAGAGGGAGAGGGAGAGGGAGAGGGAGAGGGAGAGGGAGAGGGAGAGGGAGAGGGAGAGGGAGAGGGAGAGGGAGAGGGAGAGGGAGAGGGGAGGGGAGAGGGAGAGAGAGAGAGAGAGAGAGAGAGAGAGGAGAGAGGAGAGAGAGAGAGAGAGAGAGAGAGAGAGGAGAGAGAGGAGAGAGGAGAGAGAGAGAGAGAGAGAGAGAGAGAGACAGAGAGAGAGAGAGAGAGAGAGAGAGAGAGAGAGAGAGAGAGAGTGATAGAGAGAGGTACTTGCATCATTAATCTGCCATCCCTTGTGGCACTGATGCCACATGCCAACGGCCGAAACTGCGTGACTATAAACACATTCCCTCGATTTATGCTTTAGTTTACATGATCTCAGCATGTAAAGCGAAAGCTAAATCAAACGATTATTTTGTTTCCGAAAAATAATACACTATCAAACAAACAAACAAAAAAGAAAGTTGTTTTTCCCCCTCTCACTATCTATTATTATTATTTTCTTTTTTGCAAGTCAAATTTCTCCAGTGTCTCTCTCGGTCCCCAAGCAACGCAGTAGACCACGCAGACACCAACCATGCTGACGGAGGCGCTGCTGGGGATCCTCCTGCTTATACTGGCCTTCTCTTACGCCAACAGGAGGCCGAAGAACCTCCCGCCGGGTGAGTGTCACGAAGGCACCAGTAAGAACCAAGGGGATAAGGATAAGAATAAGACGTACGCCCATGCGATAATGGACTTCGATAATGGGCGCGGTGCTGTGGTAGAAGGATAGGCGGAAGTCTTCGTAGTGAAGGGAGTAAAATCCTGAAAAGGGAAGATGGAGTTTTGTCAGTGATAAGAAATGGTTGTAATAGGAACTGTGATGATAATGATAGTTGTAGTTATAGCACTAGAATTGATCATGAAAAAACTATCATCAAGAGAACGCTCATATCAATAATAAGTGATTGTAAAGATAAGAATGACGGCTTAGTGAAGAGGGTGATTAAAACCTGGAAGATATTCATTAGTGGAATACAAATATATTACAATAAGACATGTAAAAAAATGAATAAAAGAAATCTTTCTGAAGTCAGATTTCTCCTTAAGCATCATAAGATATCAAAATTGGGAAAGATGTTGATAAAGACTGCAACAGGATCAACAGTGATTGATGTGGTATCAGAAACATACCGATTGTGATTCAGCTATTTGTTATCCGATTAAATGTTGTCATGTTACCAGTTGCTCTTGTTCTTCAGCAACACACACACACACACACACACACACACACACACACACACACACACACACACACACACACACACACACACACACACACATATATATATATATATATATATATATATATATATAGATAGATAGATAGATAGATAGATAGATAGATAGATAGATAGATAGATATATGTATTATGTATTATATGTATTATAGATATACATATTATTATAGATATATGTGCGATTAGAAGGGGGAAAAGAGCGAGAAAAAGGGAATGGAAGGGAGAGGGGAGACTTTTATTCGTAATTCTTGTCTTGACTATTTCAGTTTTGTCGCCTTTCTGCCATTATCACCCATGTATTTACGACCACACACATACGTGTATATATCAGTATATCTATATCTATATCTATCTATCTATCTATCTATCTATCTATCTATCTATCTATCTATCTATCTATATATATATTTGTATGTGTGTGTGTTTCTATAGATATATATATTTATATATATATCTATGAATGTATGTAGGCATGTTTATATATATATATATATATATATATATATATATATATATATATATATATATATATATATATATATATACGTATACAAACCCAAACATATACACACATACGTACAGAACATACATACGTAAATTTATACATACATACATAAATACATAAATACACACATAAAAGCATGTCCTTAAAATCATGACTAGGGATGACTACTTCATACGTCTGGCAGCGTGGCCCGGGTGGCGCCGGTTGAAACCGGACAGCGGGAGATGAGGGCACGCAGACCCATTCGGGGTTGAAGGCATATACGCACTCATACACCCACACACACACACACGCACACACACACACACTCATAAACACACTCACACACACACACACATACATACATACACACACACACACACACACACACACATACACACACACACACACACACATATACACACAAACACATGCACACACTCATACACACCCACACACACGCACCCACACACACAAACACACATACACCACACACATACACATACACACACTCACACACGCACGCACACACACACACATACACACACACATACACATACACACATACACCACATACACACCCACACCCACACACATATACAGACACACACACACAAACACACACATACACCCACCCACACACACACACACACACACGCATACACATGCACACGCACACCACACACACATACACACACGCATACACACACACACACACATACGCACACACACACACAAACACATACACACACACACCTGCACCCACACACACACAAATGTACACACATTTGTATTGTTGAGTAAAATTCGGTTTATTTTTTGTCAGCGAAGTGGACTCTGAGCGAACACTCACTAACTCACCCACCCACCCACCCACTAACTCATTCACTCACCCACCCACCCACTAACTCACTCACTCACCCACCCACTAACTCATTCACTCAACCACCCACCCACTAACTCATTCACTCACTCACCCACCCACCCACTAACTCATTCACTCACTCACCCATCCACCTACCCATCCACTCATTCACTCACCCACCCACTAACTCATTCACTCACTCACCCACGCACCTACCCATCCACTCATTCATTCATTCATTCATTCACTCACTCTTTCACTCATTCATCTAATCACTCACTCATTCACTCATCCACCCACTCACCCACCCACCCACCCACCTACCCATTCACTCACCCACCTACCCACTAACTCATTCACTCACCCACCCACCCACCCACTAACTCATTCACTCACCCACCCACCCACCCACTAACTCACTCACCCACTAACTCATTCACTCAGCCACCCACCCACTAACTCATTCACTCTCCCACCCACCCACCCACTAACTCACTCACCCACTAACTCATTCACTCACCCACACACCCACCCACTAACTCATTCACTCACTCACCCACTAACTCATTCACTCACTCACCCACCCACCCACTAACTCATTCACTCATTCAATCAATCACTCACTCATTCACTCACCCACCCACCCACTAACTGATTCACTCACCCACCCACCCACCTACCCATTCACTCACCCACCTACCCACTAACTCATTCACTCACACTTACCCACCCACTAACTCATTCACTCAGCCACCCACCCACTAACTCATTCACTCACTCACCCACCCACTCAGATCCATCCTTCCCCCCCGCAGGACCGTGGGGCCTTCCCTTAATTGGGAAATTCCCCGCCAGCCAGGTCTCCGTCAGCGAGCAGGTGGTGGAACTCAGGAAGAAGTTCGGGAACATCGTGTCGTGAGTAAGACTGGACTCTTCTGGGTGTAAGAACATGTTAGGAAGCCTTTGCTGTCTCAAGTAAGAACTTTTTGGGCTTAAGAACATGTCAGGAAGCTTTTACAATCTCGAGTAAGGACTTTTTGGGCGTAAGAACATGTCAGGGAAACTTTTACAATCTCGAGTAAGGAATTTTTTGGGCGTAAGAACATCGAAGGGAAGACTTGACAGTCTTGAATAAGGGCAAATGGCGAAAAAAGGAAGGGGAGGTTAAGGTGATAATGATCACAAGAAAATAGAATAGAATAAAAGAAGAAGAAGAGAGAGAGAAAAAAAAAGAAGAAAAAGGACAGATGCCAAAAGTATCTATTGACATTTCAGTATATCTAGACTGTGAAAATCTATTTAAAAATGGAACGGTACTTCTTTTACTTGTGGCATACTTGAACGATAAATATTTAGGAATGCTAAAATTTTCCAAGCGAATGGCTAATGTATAAAACATAAACATAGAGATTTTTAAGGGATTTCACTAATACATTTTATCAATTTAGAATCCTTCGGTCATTAAGTATGGGCCCACATACAAGCGGATTCCCAAAGTATGACTACTATTTTTGAAATTAAAGAGATATTTCTTTTAATCACACTAAACAATCGTTTTTTGCACTTACGCTCAATACATCAAATACACCAGACCTTTCCTGTAGGTGTTATACCCAATACATCAAATACAACAGACCTTCCCTCTTGCCAAGGTCTATATAAATACTTATATAGACCTTGAAATACAGCAGACCTTCCTCTAACCTTCCACCAAACCGAAGCGACGCCTAACCAGCCCTCCCTTCCCCCTTCTCCCCCCCCTCCCCCCAGCTGGCGAATCGGCAGCCGCATCTTCATCTTCTTCTGCGACTACAGGACCATCAAGGCCGCCTTCGCCAAGATGGAGTTCGCAGACAGGACGGACTTCTTCAGCGCCGGACACTTCAATAAGTTCACCAGGACCGGTAAGCTCGGTGTCCCTGGGATTAAGACGATAGAAAGATAGATAGGTAGATCGATAGATACATACACACACACACACACACACAAATTGAGAGAGAGAGAGAGAGAGAGAGAGAGAGAGAGAGAGAGAGAGAGAGAGAGAGAGAGAGAGAGAGAGAGAGAGAGAGAGAGAGAGAGAGAGAGAGAGAGAGAGAGAGAGAGAGAGAGAGAGAGAGAGAGAGAGAGAGAGAGAGAGAGAGAGAGAGAGAGAGAGAGGGAGAGAGAGAGAGAGAGAGAGAAAGGGTACTTGGGATCAGAATATGTTGCGTACTATTTAAAGGTTGAAGGAAGGGATTAGGTCCTCATAACGAGAACTTATCTTTTCGTTTATGAATCAATTTCTCGATTATGTATCGTTCATATAATTATTCATTCATCGATCTATCTATTATTCCTTATTTTTTGTATACCCATTTTATATTCATCTTATTTAATAATTCATCGTTTATTCTTCCATTCATTCATCCATGTCTGTATCTGATAATTAATTGTTTATACTTTCATTCATTTATCTCTCTCTCTATTTGGTAATTTATCCACCTATTTCGAAGGCCTCATCAACACCGAGGGCCTCCTCTGGCAGAACAACCGCCGCTTCGCCCTGCGCCACCTGCGGGACCTGGGCATGGGCAAGACCCGCCTGGAAGAGGCCATCCAGCACGAGGCCGTGTGCCTGGTGGAGGACTTCGCGAGGCACGCGGGCCGCCCGGGGCCGCTCCCCTGGTCCATCAACGTGGCGGTCCTCAACGTCATCTGGCAGATGGTTGCGAGTAAGGCAGAGATTCTTGATTTTCGTTTTTATTAATTGATAATTTATTGATTTTACTTTTCACGTTCACTCCATGTCTGAACAAACACCAAATTTTCATGCTTCATGGTCGCCCATTTAGTGCCCCGTGGCCCCCATGCAGAGAACCCCTGGTTTAAACAGACATGCCATCTCTCTCTCTCTCTCTCTCTCTCTCTCTCTCTCTCTCTCTCTCTCTCTCTCTCTCTCTCTCTCTCTCTCTCTCTCTCTCTCTCTCTCTCTCTCTCTCTCTCTCTCTCTCTCTCTCCCTCCCAGGTCGACGCCATAACGTGGACGACCCAGAGATCCAGGAAGTCAACAAACTCATCAACTTGTCCTTCGAAGAGTTCCAAGACACGGTGGTGTGGTTCGATTTCATGCCCTGGCTCATACCCATCGTGCCCCACTTTGTCAAGAGGTGGGTCGGGATCGCCCATCTGCCCGACTACATAGAAGTGATCAGCGAACGCATGAAGGTCAGCTGATGCTCTTCTGGTCTTTGCTTTTATCGCCATTTTTAGCGTTTTTCTCTTTCTTTGTTTGTTTTGTGGGGAGAACTTGGGAGGAAGTTATGAATATAGATCATTTAAGGTAATGGGAGGTAGATATAGGGCTTTTTTGGTAACTATATTGACTGCTAGTTACACATAGAGTAATATAGGGAGGTCCGTACAGATAATTACACATCGATAAGATAGTTATATTATTTAGACATGACGAGATATAACATATGGCAGGATTCATAGTCATTGATAAAATACGAACAGACTGAAACTGAAGCTGAAACAAAAACGTTATGAAAATATCCTCAGTAGAAACGCGAATGGAATGTAAAGACTAAACTTTTTATTTATGAATATCTAAGCTGATATTTAGAGGTCCTATTTGGACAAAAATTGTCTGATATATTCCCATAAGAATTTCATCTAGTAAACAACAGGGTTTGTGCTGATTAGTGGGAAATATTGTCTGATTTCTTTGACATTGATGAATAGCTGGTTAAAATAGTAAAAAGATATATATGCACAGATACATTATTATTAAAGCCTAAATAGTACCTTCGAAAATTTATTAATATAGTGCGCTACTTATCACACACACACACACACATACACCGAAGGGAAGGGCAAGAAAACACACGAACATGCCGAAGGCAATAGCGAAAAGGCCTTCGGCATATTCGTGTGTTTTCTTGCCCTCCCCTTCGTTGTTCCTGTTGCAATCTGTTCATCATGAATTCCACACACATACACGCACACACACACACACACACACACACACACACACACACACACACACACACACACACACACACACACACACACACACACACACACACATATATATATATATATATATATATATATATATATATATATATATATATATATATATATATATATATATATATATATACATATGCACATAATACCTTGCGGACATGAGCCTCCTCCCCGAGCAGAAGCACGTGCAGGAGCACCAGGCGACGCTCGACCCCGAGAATCCCCGGGACTACATCGACGCCTACCTGCTGGAGATGGAGGCCCGGAAGGACGACCCCGAGTCCACCATGAGCAGTGAGATCCTTTGCTGTTTGGTTCGCTTGGTTCTTTTCCGGGTTTCTGGGGGCGTGTGGCAGGAGGGTAATAGTTTGATGATGTCAAGTTTGGGTTATTGTATTTCTCTCTCTCTATGTTTGCCTGTTTATTTCTGTTTCTGTCAGTCTGTTTCTTTCTCTCTCCCTGAGTGTATAAGGAAGAAGAAAGAGACAGAAACCTCAATGTAATTTCATATTCAGATTCGGAGATCTCGGTGAAAATATGACACGCGTACAACTCCAAATAGGAATATCTAGGCGTTGTACTTGAAGAGCATCTCAATCTTAAGAATAGTAACGGGACGCTTTTATAACTCACAGTATGTATAATAAGAAAATGGAGAAACTGAAGATGAGATTCTTTTTCTGTTTGATTACTGTTTACAAGAATGAAATGATGAGCAAAAGGAATTAGTTCATCTCAAATTGTTCAAATCCCGATAATGAATGCATTTTTATTCTTGGAGATAAAAAGGTTCTTTCAGATTCAGTGTTTATGTTATCATTGAATATGGGAGAAGAGAACACATCATTCATACGAAATTTTGCGCCGCCTGGCAAATTATATCATAATTTACTGCTTGAAATCTTATACGTACAAAATATAAAATATAGTTTATTATTTTCCTTTATCATCATTATTATGCAAATTTTGATGACTTCAATGTCCGAGTAAATCCCGAAGGACTGGCTACAAATGCAATGTATATGTATAAATCTATAACTTGTATTGTGACACTTTAATGTATGCGTCATTCTATATGCCTGTTTATCTGTGTCTTTCTGTCTGTCTGTCTCTCTGTCAGTCAGTCAGTCTCTCTCTCTCTCTCTCTCTCTACACACACACACACACAGACACACACACACACACGCACACACACACACACACACACACACACACACACACACACACACACACACACATATATATATATATATATATATATATATATATATATATATATATATATATATATATATATATACACACACACATCCCCCATTCCCTCTCTGCACCCCTCTTTCGCTTTCCCTCTGTCTGTCTGTCTGTCTGTTTCTCTCCCTCTCTCTCTTTCGGTTTCTCTCTCTCTCCTTCCTCCCTCGCTCTGCCTCTCTGTCTTCCTCTCCCTCTCTCTATCTTTTATAACCTTCCTCCTCTCTCAGTTGAAGATTTGCTGTTCTGCCTGAGCGACCTGTTCGTGGCCGGCAGCGAGACCGTGTCCTCCACCATTCGCTGGGCCATCCACTACCTGGCCAAGTACCCCGAAGTGCAGGCCAAGGCGCAGAAGGAGATCGACTCCGTGGTTCCCAGGGACGTCCCTCCTTCCATTCAGCAGAAGAACAGGTACTGGGTGTCAATAGATGGGTTGGTTTCACTTGTCGAGGCGTTGGGTCTAGTTTCGGGATCATTCTGGCGAGAAACTTTTATTCTTTCTGGAAAAATAGATTGTTTATGTTTCATCTTTTCCATCTCTTTTCCTAATCGGTAGACCTCGATTAGCGAGAATAATGAGGCATATGAAATACTCGTATTAATTACATTCCATTTATTTGAGATAATCGAAAGGTTAGAAAAATGTATTTTGTATATGGCAACATGTAAAAAGCAAAATACACACGCATTTCGCTAAATATCTTACGTTAATACTGCATTTAATTCATTAGTGAGCTGCCCATGCGACCTCATGATTGAGCTACTGAACAGAAAACTCATGTAACCTGTCAAGTACCTTATTTTAATATTTCGCTTCTCTGTTTACGTTAAAAAACGGAACTTTTTCCCCACTTTTCCGCTATTTCTGACACGCTTCGTGAATACCGCCTTAAAAGCTTTCTTGACGAAAACAAAAATCGACGAAAATAAGTATTAACAAAATCCTTAAATAGACGAGGACGACATCCACGGACCCAAAGAGATGCCAATCCAAACGATAACACCGGGTCTTAATTCCATTTCTCCGTACTAACCGAACGGTAAATGACCTCTACCAAATTATTGATATCATCGGCTCTTAATTCCATTTCTCCGTACTAACCGAACGGTAAATGACCTCTATCCTCAGCCTGCCGTACCTCGAAGCTGTCACACTCGAAGTCCACCGCCTGGCGTCCCTCGTGCGCCTGGGGGTCCTCCACAGCTGTGCCAAAGAGACGCAGTTCGAAGGATTCACTATACCCAAGGTGATCTGAAAGAAATGATGATGATGATGATAATTATGATAGTGGTAATAGTTATAATAATGTTTATAATAATGATAATAGTGATAATAATAGTGATAATAATGAAGGTGGTAATAGTTATAATGATAATGATTATGATAATGATAATAGTGATAATGATAATAGTGATAATGATAATAGTGATTATATTAATGGTAGTAATGACAGATGATGATGATAATAATAACAATAATAATGAAATAAAAATAAAAATAAAAATATTATTTTTAGAAAATAAGATTCTAGACGATATGTACAAAAAAAAAAAAAAAAAAAGACTGACAAATGTTCAAATGACCCTAACCTACCTGACCCGACGCACCCCTTCCTCAGGGCGCCGTTCTGGCAGGACTCCAAGAGGGCTGCCACTCGGACTCCGCCTACTGGGAGAAGCCTTTCGAGTTCTACCCCGAGCACTTCCTCGACGCCGAAGGGAAGGTCCTCGCCAAGAAGGAGGGCTTCCTGCCGTTTGGTCTTGGTAAGGGGTCGAGTCAAGATCACACACACACACACACACGCGCGCGCACAGATACACGGACACACACACACACACACAAAAACACACACACACACACA
>NC_091584.1:549206-551706 GCF_042767895.1 Penaeus vannamei | reverse complement strand
CACACACACACACACACACACACACACACACACACACACACACACACACACACACACCCACCTCCACACACACACACACACACACATATATATATATATGCATATATATATATATATATATATATATATATATATATATATATATATATATATATATATATATAGAGAGAGAGAAAGAGAGAGAGAGAGAGAGAGAGAGAGAGAAAGAGAGAAAGAAAGAGAGAAAGATAGATAGATAGATACAGTAAAAGATACACATAAAACCAATGATAGTGTTTCATCTAATGTTTAGAAATCTGATGTCAATGATAATTTAGACTTTTAACCATATTAGTTTAATAATGTATGGGGTAAGGCGGTCATACTTATTATTACCCTCACAGCAAAGTTTTGGAATTTTAAAGTGTCATGAACCTGAACTCTGTTGAACTCCCTATGTTCGAACAATAGGAAGATCTAGTGTTTATACTACATAGATCCTCGTTTTAGTGGGGATTTTTTTTTTCTATGTGGCCTAAGTAAATTAATGTGCCCATTACTTTTCTGTAGATGTTACAAGTGTGTCTCAAATGTCGTGTATCTGGCTATATATTCCACGATTTCCGCGACAATCTATAAAGATATATTGGTTTATTCAAATTTACTTTAAGGCCATATTGAAACATCCTTTTGCATGTACCAGTGTCTCTTGTATATCAATCAATTAAATTTGTTTGCGGCATTATAAATAATGGATAAATAATGAATTATCGGCATACTGAACAAGAAGACAATTTTGGGCTATGGTCGACAGATCGTTTACGAATATTGTAAACAGGAATGGGCCTAAAGTAGATCCTTGTGAAACACCGAACGATACATACTTTTTTTGCTAGCATATTCTCTTGACTTTTACTCTGTCTGGTTCTATTGGGTTTTTAATTTCTAAACCAATATGTATCAATTTTGTGATTTATTTGTTTACTTATAAGGATTTCGTGGTTGACACTGTCGAAAACCTTAGGAGGATCACATAATGTTTGGCTGTTGTCTCTCATGAACTTTATTTATAACCTGTAATAATGCCGTTTTATTTAATAGCTTCCTTCTAAAACCATGCGCTTGGGTAGCAGGTCATTTGTCTCTAGAGATGTCAATCAGTCTCCTACGATTTTCTCGAGAACTTTAGCCAGGGGGTGTTGTACTAGGGCGATAGCTATTAACTTAGCAGGCAGGGAGGGTTCCGGACAGCAGGCAGGGAGGGTTCCGGCCACGGGTAAAGCAGGCAGCAGGGAGGATGTGGAGGAGGATTCAGTTGTCTTGCTTAGACGTAGAAGCCATTCTGGTTGGGGAAGGAGCAGCGAATGGGAAAGGTTGGTAGGAGGATTGGCCAAGGGTTGGGGAAGGGAGGTCGGGCGGGATTTGGGGAAGGACCTCTGTCTTCTGCCTCCTTGGATTCCTGATTTCTGACGTCACTTTGTTTAATGTCGACTCATGTATAGAGAACATTCCGATCAAAATATCCGTTTTATCTTTTTCTAGACCGTCGTTATTGAAGGGATATTCTTGGTATATTTGTCTTTATTTATTTTTTATTTTTTGAAGAACTTATCAACAGCTGTAGAAATATGTTTATATATATATATATATATATATATATATATATATATATATATATATATATATATATATATATATATATATATATATATATATATATACACACACACACAAATATATATATATTGCGGTGGATTCCGGGCAGTAATGGAGAGGTTTTCATTATCAACACAGTAGTCTATCGTGGTCGCATTTCTAGGATTTCTGTAGTGTAACATTGACTTTGATATCACGGGCCTCTTAGATTTCTTTTTATCATAAAAAGAAACAATCTAACTGGTCCATCTTTTTTTCGCGGCAACGAAGCATCTGATGGGCTGATTGTTTTCTTTTTTTTTCTTTGTTTTCGTTATCAGTGTTTTCACTCTGCCTATCTTCACTCTTGTGGGTTAATGCACCCGTTCTATTGGGCGTCGGGGAGGAGCCAGTCTCGGGGTGCCGTGGGAGTGCCCATTGTTTTTTTTTTTTTTTTTTTTTTTTTTTGCGATAACCCACGCTTCGCCACGCACAAGGAAGCACCAGGGAAGCCTCCTGGTTGATTGATTTTTCTTTTTGATTGAATGAATTTCAATTGATTGAATGGTTGATGGTTTGTGGGGGCCGTTACTCCCGAGAACGAACTTCGCGATTTTTTTTATATATATACATATACTACGATCTATACCACCGAGTTTCATATCATTTGGATAATAAACAATGAAATTATTTAAAAAAAAGTTTTTGGAATGTTTTAAAAAATTATAAATCTCACTTATCCATTAACCGAACTTGTTTAAAGGTTATGGGCGATTTCGCGCATAGCAGGGATTTTAAAAGGTAAATAAAGTGTAGAATTGAAAAAAATCCGAGCCGAGAATCGCACTTCACAAAGCAAAGTAGATTTGATACCGTGTTGCGGAAA
>NC_091584.1:539206-544206 GCF_042767895.1 Penaeus vannamei | reverse complement strand
ATGGAAATGATAATAATTGTTTTAAAGATAACAATGATGACAACAACAATTATATATATCTATATATCTCTCTCTCTCTCGCTCTCTATACACACACACACACGCACGCATATATATATATATATATATATATATATATATATATATATATATATATATATATATATATATATATGCATATATATATATATATATATATATATATATATATATATATATATATATATATATATATATATATATATATATATATGTTTGTGTGTATGTGTGTGTGTGTGTGTGTTTACGAATGTTTTTTAAACAAAGGGACACAATGAATATGCCTGTACGTGTGTGTGCATGAGGGCACGTCCTTGCAAGCTTCCTGCGCACTATCTCCTCCACAACCGTGACGCAAGAGAGAGAGACATCCTCACGCAGGGCTGAAGGCAACAGGTAGTATTACTCAGCCCTCTTCCACGGCGCCTTCTCTGCTGCTCGTCTCTCGGAGGGACGCTGGTTCAGATACGCGTAAGACTGCCGAGCACGGAGACGCCATTCGGGTAGCTGGTAAGAAAAAAAAAAAAAAAAAAAAAAAAAATCGTTTAGTGCATAGCATCGATTTGGTTGAGACGAAACGAGAGTGGAAAGGAAAAGAGAATTCGCAAGACCTCGAAATTGCTGCTGTAATTGCAACATATCCTGAGACATGTGCAACATCGGTATAAATCTTGAACAGAAAGTGTGCTCTTAAATTCTTCGAAGATGGTTGAAATATAGTGTCTGCTTTCAAATGATTTAGAAGAAAAAAAGGAAGAAAATACTCTTAAGTGCTGCTAAATACACGAGTAAATGTTCTCTTCTGTGAGCTGCAAGAAGTAACCTTCAAGAGGAAACTTTGAAGAGAAAGATTAGGAAACAACTCTTCTCTTTCATCTTCATCGTTATTGCTAATGTGATATGAACTATTTTCAAGTCTCATCATCGAGCAATAAAATGGGAAAACATCAATTATCATTCTGATGAAGGGCCTACATTGTGACAACCTAGATGGAAATTCATGAAAAACCATGGGACAACTGCACAGACAAATATCATAAAATCATGCTAAACATTCTGACACAAACAATGATACTTTATGAAATATAGTTGTTAATGCTACAAAACTGTTGGCATCCCTGATTTTCCAACTACTTATGGGTATGTGTGGCTTATCTGAATATTGCAAGGCATATTCTATCTCTTACGGAAATAAAATCATCATTTCAGCATCACACAGTGAATCCAACAGTGAATCCATTGAATTCTGGAATTACTATTCAAGACATGAACGAGGCATAATACCAACTCTTCCGTAACATGAAATTCTGTGCGTTACTGAATGTTTCAACCTTCCTAGTGACTTTTCTGTGTAACTGTACATATAAACAGGTAACTCCACTTGCATTTAGCCTGTTAAACCCAAAAATGAAATAGATTTTTCAGTGTATTCTTACTGTTCATGGCAAGGGACACTTTATTACCCCAAAAAGGGTCATTATTCTTACTGTTCATGGTAAGGGACACCATTACCATGAATAAAAAAAGGTCATTTTTGTTTTACTTCTGGTAATTATAACAATCTAGAGGAAATTGTACAAATAATGTATCTAGATATATCTGATATCTCAAACTCTTATTGGTTAGACGTGATGATGTCATTAGCTCCTCCCCATTATTTGAACCAGTCAGACTGTGCAATATCCAGTCTTATTATTTATTTATTTTTAATGCATGTTCTTTGAAAATAGTTCGGTAATGACTACGACAGAAAAAATATACAATAATGAAAAGAAAAAATGAAATTTAGAAAGTCTGAATAAAGGCAAAGAGGCGGGGCTTAGTTCAGAAGTTGCCAACTAGGATTTTCATAAAGACAGAGTGGGGCTACCTGTTTTAAATTACCTTGACTTAATTACTGACGTTATATTCATTACACACACACCAACACCAGTAACAAATACCATCACCACAACAAACAAATTCTTTCAAATTAATTTTCAGAATGAGTCAAATATCACTCACTCCTCAGCCACGAAGTAGAGCAAGCACCATGCTGACTGAGGCGCTGCTGGGGATCCTGCTGCTTGTGCTGCTCTTCGCCTTCGTCAACAAAAGACCCGAAAATCTCCCACCAGGTAAGAGGGAGGGGGTGAAAGATAGGGAGAGAGAGGGAAGGAGAGAGGGAGAGAGGAAGAGTGGGAGGGAGAGAGGAAGAGTGGGAGGGAGAGAGGGAGAATAGGAGGGAGAGTGAGAGGGAGAGTGGGAGGGAGAGAGGGAGAATAGGAGGGAGAGAGGAAGAGTGGGAGTGAGAGTGAGAGGGAGAGTGGGAGAGTGAGAGAGTGAGAGGGAGAGGGAGAGACCCGAAAATCTCCCACCAGGTAAGAGGGAGGGGGAGAGAGAGAGGGAAGGAGAAAGGGAGAGAGGAAGAGTGGGAGGGAGAGAGGAAGAGTGGGAGGGAGAGAGGGAGAATAAGAGGGAGAGTGAGAGGGAGAGTGGGAGGGAGAGAGGGAGAATAGGAGGGAGAGAGAGAGAGAGAGAGAGAGAGAGAGAGAGAGAGAGAGAGAGAGAGAGAGAGAGAGGGAGAGTGGAGAGACCCGAAAATCTCCCACCAGGTAAGAGGGAGGGGGTGAGAGATAGGGAAAGAGAGGGAAGGAGGGAGGGAGAGAGGGTAGTGGGAGGTAGAGTGGGAGTGAGAGTGAGAGTGGGAGGGAGAGAGGGAGAGTGTGAGGGAGAGAGGGGGCGTGGGAAAGTGGGAGGGACAGTGGGAGAGTGAGAGGGAGAGAGGGAGAGTGGGAGCGAGGGAGTGGGAGAGTGGGAGAGAGGGAGAGTGGAATGGAAAGAGGGAGAGAGGGAGAGTGGGAGGGAGAGAGGGAGAGTGGGATGGAGAGAGGGAGAGAGGGAGAGTGGGAGGGAGTGAGGGAGAGTGGGAGAGAGGGAGTGGGAGAGTGGGAGGGAGAGAAGGAGAGTGGGAGCGAGGGAGGAAGGTGAACTGTATCAGAATGATACCAAAAACCTGGTGTTGATTACTAGTACTACTACCAATTGCTAATATTATATACTAATACTGAATATTAATACAATTATTATTCGCGAAATATTTCTGAAAGCCTATAAGCTGAATCTTTGGAAACATATTTGTCTGTTTGAAATCTGTGATCTGTAAAGTTATATGAATTGTTTTTGAACAAAATCAAGTGACAGCAACGTTGGTGGTGGTTACAGTGAGTTTGATAAGAGCAGTAAGGATGAATACACAATGAGAATATAACGAATGGTAATGTCCAGTTTCAGATTTTAATAACAGGTTTGCTGCTTGAATAGCTGATGAGAGAATGAGGAGTGGTGCACAGCAGTTTATTCGCAGAGCTAATTTTGATCAGCGAAGGGGAGGAAGAGGGGGAGGGGGGTATTCATAGAACTACCAAAGATTAATATTTTTCCAGGGTTATGGGGCCTGCCAATAATAGGGCACCTTCCCTCCGGCGATATCCCTCTGTATGACCAATTACAGATGCTTAAGAAGAAGTTTGGCAACATCATCTCGTGAGTAGCTTTGTTCTTCACGGAGAGCAATCTAGCCTTCTTTTATTACGTCTCTTTAATCGCTTACATATCTTTATATCTCTCTCATATATTACTGTTTTCATTTATTTCATGATTTACCGTAATGCGATCCCATCCTGAGTAAGATTTAGTTCCACGCCTCTCTCCCAGATGGCGCATGGGCAGCCGCATCTTCATCTTCTTCTGCGACTTCAAGACCATCAAAGCCGCCTTCGCCAAGCCCGAGTTCGCCGACAGACCGGACTTGTATAGCTTCACCGTCTTCAACCGATTCACCGAAACCGGTAAAGGCTTCATTTGCTCGACTGAGGAGAACAGGACAATATAGGAATATGTCAATGTTTTCGCCGTATTTTTCACAATATGGTGAAAATATTTGTTTTTAAAAATCATTATCGGGTTTTCATGATGATCGACTTGTTTAGTTTGAAGCATTTAATGGCAAACTGCAATAAGAAAGAAATGATATTTCATGTTAATTCATGGAGAGAAGCCTAGGGAGGTAGATAGCTTAGTGGCCGGTCGCCGTATCCTATAAGTTCTCTCTCATTTTCCCACCAAAGGCATAATCATCTCCAACGGACAAATTTGGCAAAACAACCGCAGATTCACCCTGCGCCACCTGCGGGACCTGGGCATGGGCAAGACCCGCCTGGAGGAGGCCATCCAGCACGAGGCCGTGTGCCTGGTGGAGGACTTCGCGAGGCACGCGGGCCGCCCGGGGCCGCTCCCCTGGTCCATCAACGTGGCGGTCCTCAACGTCATCTGGCAGATGGTTGCGAGTAGGTGGTGTTGGCCAACGACCTGCTGACGGGGAATGCCAGGGAGGAAAGCCAACCCCTCGCTCTAACCTTGCTCTCTTCTCCAGGCCGACGGCATAAGGTGGACGACTTCGAGATTCAAAAGCTGAATAAGCTCACCACTTCATCGTTCGAGGACTTCCAGGGAATCAAGTGGTTCGACTTCATGCCGTGGCTGGTGCCCATCGTGCCTCACTTCGTCAAGAGGTGGACGGGCGTCCTCGAAATCACTGACAAGATTCAAGTGATCAGCCAACGCATGGCGGTGAGGGGCTGGGGACTGGGCCTCGTTTCGACGCCTCAGTGTCTTCACATACACTCGCATATATTTATGAACATCTATAACACACACACATACAAACATACATACATACATACATACATACATATATATATATATATATATATATATATATATATATATATATATATATATATATATATATGTATGTTTGTGTGTGTGTGTGTGTGTATGTGTGTGCATACACACACACACACACGCATATATATATATATATATATATATATATATATATATATATATATATATATATATATATATATATATATATATATATATATACATATATATACATATATATATATACATATATA
>NC_091584.1:506706-509206 GCF_042767895.1 Penaeus vannamei | reverse complement strand
TTTTTTTTTTTTTTTTAGAAATGAAAATGAATAAATATAAAGATGAAGCCAAGAGTATTAATGAAACACTTCACTACTACTACCACAATTACTACAACAATTTGTACTACTACTTTATTGTTCACCGCTCTCTCTCTCTCTCTCTCTCTCTCTCTCCCTCCCGACCACTCTCTTTCTCTCTCTCTCTCTCCTTTATCTATCTGATCTTTATCTATCTATTTTATCTCATACTTTCAGTCTCTCTCTCTCTCTCTCTCTCTCTCTCTCTCCTCTCTCTCTCTCTCTCTCTCTCTCTTCTCTCTTCTCTCTCCCTCCCTCCACTGAGCAATCCCTCTCTCCCTCTCTCCCTCTCCGACTCCCTTCTCTCTTCCTCTCTCTCTCTCTCTCACTCTCTCTCGTCGCTCTCTCTCTCTCTCTCTCTCTCTCTCTCTCTCTCTCTCTCTCTCTCTCTCTCTCTCACTCTCACTTAACCTCCCTCCCCCTCTCTCTCTCTCTCTCTCTCTCTCTCTCTCTCTCTCTCTCTCTCTCTCTCTCTCTCTCTTTTACCTCTCTCTCTCTCTCTCTCTCTCTCTCTCTCCCTCTTTATCCCTCCCTCCCTCCCTCCCTCTCTCTGTCTCTCTGTCTCCCTCCCTCTCTCTCTCTCTCTCCCCTCTCCCCTAATTCCCTTCCCCCAGGGTGACACCGAGCAATCCCCTTCCTCCCCCTTGCGACCTCCCTTCTTTTTCCTCCGTGATCTGATCTGTCCCTCACCCTCAGGATATGTAATCGAGGATGTCCTTGGGTGTTTTCGTTTTGTTTTGTTTCGATAATCGGCTTAAAGCTAAACAAATGTGCTTGTGCTCTCGGGGTTGCAATGGAATCAATATTTGTTCGTCTTCTAGCACTGTTCCTTTCGTTTTGTTTTTGTTTCGTGTTGATCTGTTTTAGTTTTGTCATACTTGCTTTATTCATCCATCAATCTATCTATTTATCTATCCATTCGTCCTCTGTTTATTCTTTTGTTCGTCTATTTACTTATCACAGTCATTCATCCATTTCCTTATTTATCTTTTACGCCTCATGAAAGGAACACGGAGGTCATTCCTTAAACGAACGATAGCTAATGACACTGAGTGATAGACAGAAACGTTTGTATTCTAAACGTTTTCTTTTTCCCTGCCGGATGATCCCTGTGTACCCTGTGTATCCTGGACTACGAGGAGGAGGAGGAGGAGGAGGAGGAGAAAAAAAGGAGGGGAAAAAGAAGAAAGAAGAGGAGGAGGAGAAAAAAGGAGGGGAAAAAAGAAGAAAGAGGAGGAGGAGGAGGAGGAGGAGAAAAAAGGAGGGGAAAAAAGAAGAAAGAGGAGGAGGAGGAGGAGGAGGAGAAGTAAAAAGGAGGGGAAAAAGAAGAAAGGAGGAGGAGGAAAAAGGAGGAGGAGGAGAAAAGGAGGGGAATAAGAAAGAAGAAAGGAGGAGGAGGTAGTGATGGAAGAGGAGGAGGAGGAGAAGAAAGGAGGAAAAAAGAAGAAAGAGGGAGGAGGAGGAGGTAGTGATGGAGGATGAGGAGAAAAAAGTGAGGGGAAAAAAGAAGAAAAGAGGAGGAGGTGGTAGTGATGGGGATGAGGAGAAAAAGGAGGGGGAAAAGAAGAAAGAGGAGGAGGAGGAGGAGGAGAGAAAAAGGAGGAAAAAAGGAAGAAGAGGAGGAGGAGGAGGACAAAAAAGGAAGGGAAAAAAGAAAGAAGAAGAGGAGGAGGAGGAGGAGGAGGAGGATTTGGAAGAAGAAAAAGGAGGGGGAAAAAGAAGAAGGAAGAGGAGGAGGAGGTGTAGGGATGGGGGAGGAGGTGGAGGAAAGGAGGGGAAAAAGAGAGAAAGAGAGGAGAAGGGTGGAGAAGAAGAAAAGAGAAAAAGAAAAAGAAGGAGAAGGAGGAAAAAGAAGGAGAAGGAGGAGGAAGGGAGAGAGGGTGATGGTAAGGGTGTGGAGGAGAGAAGGAGGAGGAGGATAGGAAAGGGGTAAGGGAGGAACAAAGGAGTAGGATAGGAGGAGGAAAGAGGAGGAGGTGATGCTGGAGTTAGAGGAGGAGGAGAAGTAGGAGGGAGGAGGAGGAGGATATATGAGGAAGCGAGGGAGGAAAAAGAAGAATATAAAAATGAGTAGGAATAAAAGAAGATGAAAAAAGGAGGAAAAAGAATAAGAAAAAGAGATAAAAATAAAATGAAGAAAAGAGAAAAATATAGAAAATACTGATGCTTAAAAAAGAAGAAAAAAAAAAGAGAAAAAGAAAGAAAAGGAGTAAAAAGTAGGTCTGCTAATAATAGTAGTAAAAGTATCAAAAGTGATATTACTAGTATTAGTAGTAATAGTTACAGTATTATTAGTAGTAGAAGTAATAGTAGTAGTAGCAGCAGCATTAGTAATAGTAGTAGTGCCAGAGTAGATCAACAGGAAGAATAAGAAAAAGAAGTAAGAAAGAAAGAGATGAACGAAGTAGGTGAAGAAAAAGGAGAAAGGAAAAGGAGAAGA
>NC_091584.1:494206-496706 GCF_042767895.1 Penaeus vannamei | reverse complement strand
AAGAGGAATGAGAAGAGACAAATAGGAATGAGAAGAGGCAAATAGGAATGAGAAGAGGCAAAGAGGAATGAGAAGAGGCAAAGAGGAATGGGAAGAGGCAAATAGGAATGAGAAGAGGCAAATAGGAATGAGAAGAGGCAAAGAGGAATGAGAAGAGGCAAATAGGAATGAGAAGAGGCAAAGAGGAATGAGAAGAGGCAAATAGGAATGAGAAGAGGCAAATAGGAATGAGAAGAGGCAAAGAGGAATGAGAAGAGGCAAATAGGAATGAGAAGAGGCAAATAGGAATGAGAAGAGGCAAAGAGGAATGAGAAGAGGCAAATAGGAATGAGAAGAGGCAAATAGGAATGAGAAGAGGCAAATAGGAATGAGAAGAGGCAAAGAGGAATGAGAAGAGGCAAAGAGGAATGAGAAGAGGCAAATAGGAATGAGAAGAGGCAAAGAGGAATGAGAAGAGGCAAATAGGAATGAGAAGAGGCAAATAGGAATGAGAAGAGGCAAATAGGAATGAGAAGAGGCAAATAGGAATGAGAAGAGGCAAATAGGAATGAGGATTGGCAAATAGGAATGAGAAGAGGCAAATAGGAATGAGAAGAGGCAAATAGGAATGAGAAGAGGCAAGTAGGAATGAGAAGAGGCAAATAGGAATGAGAAGAGGCAAATAGGAATGAGAAGAGGCAAATAGGAATGAGAAGAGGCAAATAGGAATGAGAAGAGGCAAATGGAATGAGAAGAGGCAAAGAGGAATGAGAAGAGGCAAATAGGAATGAGAAGAGACAAATAGGAATGAGAAGAGGCAAATAGGAATGAGAAGAGGCAAATAGGAATGAGAAGAGGCAAATAGGAATGAGAAGAGGCAAAGAGGAATGAGAAGAGGCAAATAGGAATGAGAAGAGGCAAATAGGAATGAGAAGAGGCAAATAGGAATGAGAAGAGGCAAATAGGAATGAGAAGAGGCAAATAGGAATGAGAAGTGGCAAAGAGGAATGAGAAGAGGCAAATAGGAATGAGAAGAGTCAAGGTAGGGAGAAAGGTGTGTGTATTGCCAGTACCTGAGGGAAAGGCAGAGAAAGGGGAGATGTATAAATGAGAAGAGGCAAATAGGAATAAGAAGAGGCAAAGAGGAATGAGAAGAGGCAAATAGGAAGGAGAAGAGGCAAAGAGGAATGAGAAGAGGCAAATAGGAATGAGAAGAGGCAAATAGGAATGAGAAGTGGCAAAGAGGAATGAGAAGAGGCAAATAGGAATGAGAAGAGGCAAATAGGAATGAGAAGTGGCAAAGAGGAATGAGAAGAGGCAAATAGGAATGAGAAGAGGCAAATAGGAATGAGAAGTGGCAAAGAGGAATGAGAAGAGGCAAATAGGAATGAGAAGAGGCAAATAGGAATGAGAAGTGGCAAAGAGGAATGAGAAGAGGCAAATAGGAATGAGAAGAGTCGAGGTAGGGAGAAAGGTGTGTGTATTGCCAGTACCTGAGGGAAAGGCAGAGAAAGGGGAGATGGATAAATGAGAAGAGGCAAAGAGGAATGAGAAGAGGCAAATAGGAATGAGAAGAGGCAAATAGGAATGAGAGGAGGCAAATAGGAATGAGAAGAGGCAAAGAGGAATGAGAAGAGGCAAAGAGGAATGGGAAGAGGCAAATAGGAATGAGAAGAGGCAAAGAGGAATGAGAAGAGGCAAATAGGAATGAGAAGAGGCAAATACGAATGAGAAGAGGCAAATAGGAATGAGAAGAGGCAAATACGAATGAGAAGAGTCGAGGTAGCGAAAAAGGTGTGTGTATTGCCACCAATATTATCATCATTTTTAACTACGTTTTCGCTGTATGTGCGGCATGAAAATGTCGAAAACTGCCATGATAATATTTTCTCTATTTTTTCGTGACAGACAATTTCGTGAATTTATTTAAGATATAGCATTTATTCATAGGAATTTTCTTTTGCAACTTCGTTTATATTGCAAGAATGAAATGCTAAGATGGAAGACTTATTTAATGATATTCACTTACATATTTTTTCGTGATAGAGAATTTTGTGAATTCATTGTTGAAACGTAGAATTAATTCATATGTATTTTTTGCAAATACTTCTTTTATATTGTAAGTATCAACTGCTGATTTAATAATATTCACTTAAATATATTTTTTATTGATGGACAATTTCGTGAATTCATTGTCAAAAATGCATAGAAAAAGTGGACGAGAACGAACGGTTTCTAATATCAATCAATACGCGTTAATTGTATAATTTGATAGGTGACACTTACATATCTGGCTTCGTTAAATCATTTTCATTTTTTTACCCTTTTTTCACACGTAAAAGCGTTTTAATAAAGTGACATTCTAGAAAAAAAATATTGAAGACAGATAAATTGATTAATTAGAGAATGATGAGTTGTAACCGTATTTCTTTGAGGTTTTAGGCTTCTCAGACAACGATGAAAATGATCTTGATGATTGTGATGATGACTTTAGCCTGTATATCTACCTCTGTAATAGTGA
>NC_091584.1:481706-486706 GCF_042767895.1 Penaeus vannamei | reverse complement strand
CCCCCCTCCCCTCCCCTCTCCCCTCTCCCCTCTCACTCACCTGCACAGGAGAAGCGCCATCATGACCCCCAGCACAACCGCCCCGCTCACAACCAAGATGGCGACCACAACCTGCACGCTCTCCCCGCACAGCTGTTCGGTCGGTACCAATCTGAGAGCAATAAAAGGCGGGGGTGGGGGGGTGGGGGGGGGGGAGAAAGGAGTAGGTTAATAGTGAGAATAATGATGATGTCGCACTATAATGTAGCCAAGTGTTCGTGAGGGTGAGGGTTGTGTATCTGGGTATGTAATAACGGTGGTGGTGTTCGTTTTGTGATGTCATGGTGAGGATATTTTGCATTGTGATTCAGAAATGATGGTGATGGCATTCATCTGCGATGTAATGACGATAATGTATATGTTGAGTGTAATTGTGATGATGATCTTATTGTTATAAAAACTAGTCTTTTTTATGGTATGATTAAGATGATTTAATTACTAATCTGAGACTTAATAGCGATTGTAATATTACAGTCTACACTTTACTTCGAGCAATGGAGTTACCTGTAGCGTAAATGATAATCTAGAAATAATAATAGATATCAAAACTGAATTAAATACTGTAATAATGATTGTAGTAAACTCCAAGTTGAGAAACAGACAAATAAATACAGGTAATTCAAGTGAAATGATGAAATTCATGTATCTAATAAGATTCATTTATCTATCTATCTATCGCCCGTTATCGTTTTTGGGAATATAACAACTACAGATATTTTACTGATTGATTTCTGATCTATCTATCAGTTCCTTCTGTATTTATGTCGTTATCATTATCATAGCTTCATTACTCTTCATCACTCTTGCATATCTCTTATTTAATCATTCATTTTTCTCTCCATGCATCCATTTACTCATTTTTTCTCGTCTATTCATTATATTATCTATTCGCTGGATCACTCACTATTGTATTACTGAACTTTTACTCGTTAATATTTTCCCACTATCGCTCTGATATCAATTATTTGATGAAAGGCAAGAGTCATTTGATAATTAATATCCGATCTGAGTTTCATTAAATCAGAAACCGTTTAATATCTTCGTTCTAATAGCCATCGTATATAATTGTTATTGTAACATTATCATTTTGATTTCATTATTAATGAGTTATTTTTCTTTTTCTTTTTTTTTCCTCGGTTCTCTGTTATATTTAGAACAACATTGTGAACTTAGTAATTCTTATATGAATTGTGTATTTAATAATTCATTTATCTATGTCTGCTTTATCGTATCACTACATTATTACTGAAATAATAATTTGTTTATCTTTTAATAAATGTAGACTAGAGCCGGCATTTGTCATTAATGATTTTACTCTTTATCAATATGGCATGTTTTATCACACGTTAGACTCATCATAAACATGTTTTTTTTTCATTCATCAGTTCTCATCATAAACATGTGTTGTTTTTTTTCACTCATCACCATTTCTCATCATAAACATATGTTTATCACCTGTCCTCATCATAAACGTTTTTTTTTATTCATCAGTTCTCATCATAAACATATGTTTTTTTTCATTCATCAGTTCTCATCATAAACATGTTTTCTTATTCATGGCTAGACTCATCAGCAATTCAGTATTTTGTTCTCTCACATATCATTAGATTCATCACAAACATAAGTTGATTTCTCATTCATCACTAGACTTTATTATCAATTTAGCATATTCTATCGTTCATCCCGAGTCACAACATGTTAAGAACACGACAACGCATTATGTTATTCATCTCTATCGTTATCATGAGTGCGGTATGGTGTTTTTTTTATTGATCATTGGACTCATCACCAATATGTTATTTTTCACTCATCACTAGACTGTAACCACGATAACGCATGATCTTATTCATCGCTAGACTTGTCATAAATACGGTACATTTATATTTTTTTGGTTATTTTTCATCACCGACTTATCACTAGTATGTTGTTTTCTTACTCATTCCTAGATTCAACCTTTTAACAACACCCAATTTACTCATCACTAGACTCATCATAAACACCGCATATCTACTTTTTTTCTATTACTAGATTCATCATCAATACGGCATAATAATATCTCACTCATCACTTTACTCACCTTTAAAAAAATCTCGCTAAAGCATTATATTCCTCATCTTTAGACGCGTTACTCACCTACTCATCAGCCTGACCTGAGTTCCATCGAGTGAGTAACGAGGCCAATATCCTTATTCTAATAGCCACTGTATATAATTTCATTTTGATGCCATCGTTTTATAGAGTGGCTTGGCTTTTCATGGGCTTAAATGGCACCTCATTTGTCGCTCGCAGATCAGTTTCATGAGGCTGAGGCCGGACGAAAAATGGGCTGCTTTTAATTTTTCAATTCGGATTTTTTAAAACTTGATTATAGCGTTTTTTGTAGTTATTGTTGTTTGTTGTTGTAGCTGCCAGTGTCTTTGTTATGAATGTTATTGTGGAAAGTATTGTTATTAATATTAACAATATTGTTGTTATTGTTACAATTATTCAAATTCTGTTATTATCACTAATACAGTTATTGTTGTTATTTTTGTTATTGTAATTACTATTATCAAAATTCAAATATAAATGTTTCTAATTTGAATTTTGTTGTAGTTGTTATAGACATTATTAAAGGCGATTTTCTTGCATTGTTGTTGATATCCGTGTAGTAATTATCGTTTTGTTGTCATTAAAGAGGGAACGAATGAAGCCAAAGAAGAGAAAAAGAATTGAAAAAAAGGCAAAAAGAAAAAGAGAAGAAGAAAAATAGAAGAAAAGAGGAAGGAGAAAATGATAGAAGGAAGAATAAAGAACATGTAGAAAATAATGTTCTAATAAAGGATAAAGAAGAAAAGAGAAGAACATGCAGGGAAAAAGAAACAGAAGAAGAGAGAATAAAATCAGATACAAAATACGAGAAGAAAACTAGACGCAGAAGAAAACAATAAGAAAATAAGACGAAAAAGGAAATTAAGGAGAATAGAAAAAACAGAATAAAGAAGAGATAGACGAAACTTAGAAATAAAACAAAACGAAGAAGATAAACAAGAAATATAAACAAGAAATAGAGAAAGAAAGAAAAATACGAAGAAGAAGAAAAAAATCAGATATGATGAAGAAAAAGAAGAGATAAAACGAAAGAAACATAAAACAAGAAGACGGAAAGAAAAGAATGAATGAATAAATAACAAAAACCGCAAAAAAGAGAAAAAATGAAGGAGCATAAGTAGGAAAATAAAAAGAATAATGACAATAAATAACAAAACCTTGACATGACAAAGAACAAAAGAAAAATCTACTCTGTGTTTTCTGTGAACATTTTCAACGTTATTAGTGTTGCACTATTGCAAGATATTAAATGTATTAAAGTGTATTAATGATGCTTTTGTCTTTACATTTTTGCATTTGGTTCGCTTGCACAAACAATTACGTTTGTTGTTCTGACTGAATGCAATAATGTAATGAATCTATTGGTTATTATATTTTTACTACGTTTTAAATCTGCTATTCAGCTTTCAATTTGATCTATATATACTGTCTATTTCAATATGTATGTTGTCCTTTTTTTGTTGTTGCTGCTGTTGTTTTTCGTAGTTTGTGCATTTCTTTGTTAATTTAATGAGCACATGTTTGCAAAGACATTAAGTATATCTTCAAGTCATTTGTTGTAACATTATTTCGAGTTTCCAGCTGGCTTTTTATAACGCTGCAATGAATTCGAATTTTGCTTTAAGATATTCTGCTTTCGTTCCAAAGATATATATCTCGAGGCGATTTATTCCTATTACGATGAAACTTTGTTCGTGCTTTAAAGAAACTGTTAATGATATTTGTTCTTTCAGTCGAAAGATACATGCATGGACACGTGAACGAATACTTTTGCTTCGTACGAACGGGCGACGAGTACCTGGACAGGTAGAGGCCGCGCAGCTTCTCCGGGTTGGCGCACTGCAGGTCCGGCGCCGCCAAGGAACTGTTGGTGGCGCTCACCGCGTAGGCCAGCCACTGCAGCGAGCAGTTGCACACGAGGGGGTTGTCCCGGAGGTCCAGCGTCTTCAAGGAGCCCCAGTCGAAGTCCGTCTCGGGCAGCCCCTCGAGGCCGTTGGCTCTGAGGTCCAGGTTGTGGAGGGCGACCAGCGAGGAGAGGAAGCCCTCGGGCAGACGCCGCAGGCCGGGGCTGTTGGAGATCGTGAGGCTCTGCAGGCTCGCGCACTCCCGCAGCGCGTCGCCGTGGATGCTCGACAGCTGCGGGTTGCGTGAGACGTCCAGGGTCCTGAGGCGGCCGAGCCCTCTGAAGGCGTCGGCCTGGATGGCGCGCAGCTTGTTTCTGCTGAGGTACAGGGCCTCCAGGGCGAGGAGCGAGGCCAGGGCGTCCGTCGGGACGTCGGCCAGGAGGTTGCACGCGAGGTCCAGCGTCCGCAGGTGCCGCAGGCGAGCGAAGGCCGCGTCCTCGATGGCGTCGATGCTGTTCGTCTCCAGCGAGAGCTCGACCAGGGAGTCCGTCGGGAAGGAGTCGGCCTCGAGCCGCGTGAGGCGGTTCCGACAGAGGTGGAGCTTCTGGAGGGTGAGGAGGTCCTCGAGGGCATCCGTCGGGACGTCGCGGAAGTAGTTATCACAGAGGTCGAGGACGAGGAGGCTGTGGGGGCCTCTGAAGGTCCTCCGAGAGAGCATGTGGAGGCGGTTGTGGCCGAGATTGAGGACCGTGAGGTGGGGGAGGTCGTCGAGCACGCGCACGGGGAGCTCCGAGAGGCTGTTGTGGCTCAGGTCCAGCACGCTGAGCGCCGCCAGGCCGCTGAAGGCGCCGGGCGACAGCGCCGTGAAGTTGTTGTTGGCGAGGCTGAGCTCGCGGAGGCGGCTCTGCTCCTCGAAGTTGCCCGTGTCGATGGACGTGAGCAGGTTGTGCGAGAGGTCCAGCTCCTCCAGCTTGTCCAGGAAGACGAGCGTCTGGTCCAGCGACTTGATGGCGTTGTGGGCGAGGT
>NC_091584.1:461706-466706 GCF_042767895.1 Penaeus vannamei | reverse complement strand
TATGCACACACAAACACACACACACACACACATACACACACACACACACACACGCACGCACACACAAATCTTCTGTCTCTCCTTCCCTCCCTCCTCTCTCTCCGTCTGTCTATCTGATCGTCTTTCTTTCTCTCTCTCTCTCTCTCTCTCTCTCTCTCTCTCTCTCTCAGCCTCCCCTCTCTATTTTCCCTCTCCTGCCTTTGTTTCTTCCTCTCCATTTCGTATCTCCGAGAACACATCTATTTACACAACAAACCAGTAACTATCTCTCTCGCATGGCTGGTTTCACGTCATCTTTTTACGTTGCTTTTTCTTTATTTCCCTTCTCTCCTTCTTCCTCCCCCTTGTCTCTTTATTATTTATCATATCTCCTTCTTCTCTTTATTTCACTCCATAGCTTTCTCCTTTTTTTTTACTCTCCCTTTCTATCTTGGTCTCTCCTTCCGTTTTCCTTTTTTTTCTCACAGAAAACGGGGCCACAGCAACCACACGGTGAATTGTCGTCAGTTTCTATCGCACTGAGACGCTACTGAGCACGGCGAGAAGCACGTGAGGGCATCGCGATTCCAAGGCAGTGGCGATGGTGATGATACCCTTCTGGGCACTTGAACTCAGCCGAGGAGAGTGAAATTGAAAGCAGATTGGGCCTCCTTGTCCAGGCCGGGGCACGGGCATGCTCTGGGGCAGACTGGGAGTACCCTTGATAGACTGACATCATTTGGGCGTCATGACAGGTGTTGCAGTCATTAGATTTACTATGTTTTGTTCCCATTTAATGTCTCACAACCTTTGTTCAGGGGAAGTTTTAAAATCAAATTAACTGGAACTTAAAGTGTAAGAAGATACTCAATAGTAACCAGTCACCCACAACATCTACCACCGCCTAGGCCTATGCCTAACCACGGGGAAATACATCCCCTAGAAAGAGTTTTGACGATATAACATAACCATTTAAATTTTAGAATATCTTTATAGAAAAGCTATCGTACGTACCATTAGCACCAACTCTTACGTCACTCCCAGGTGCAGGATCAAAGTTCTTGCGATTGATAGCCAAAGCCTCCTTCTCTTTTTTCGGAAAACAATTAAAACTCAAAGTTGAACTTTTTTTGCTGTCCATTTGCACATCCAATATTAATGCCAAATGCATTATTGCATTATTTCTTGCACATCCAATATTAATGCCATGCCGAAGTTTCTTAGAAAAGGGTGAAAAAAGATGCGAATCTTATATAAAACGAGAAAAAAGGGACGATTTTCGCGACAGACCAATACTTAATAACGCAGTTCGTGGGATTTTGTTGTTGTTTTTGCCCACCACGGCCTCCGATTGATCACGTGACCCTTCTGGTGACGTCACGATGACTGTCCCTATAGGTCTGACTAAAAGTCTGACTGAATACAGACCTATTTCTATCACTAATTGTTTATGCAAAAAAGAAAAAAGTATGATATTAAACAGACTTATGTACTGAATCAGAAACTTATTACCGAGTGATCTTCATGGATTTTTACCAGGAAAGAGTGACCAAGATTGCACTACGACCTTCCCCACAACTCTCGGGGTCAACGGTTTCACTGCCTTTCTGGACCTTAAATCCGCCTTTGACATTGCCAATCGTCACATCATCTCACATGAACTAGATGATATTGGAACAGGTGAATATCTCCTTCGATGGATAATTGGATATTTTCAAAACAGAAAACCAAGTGCAGTTTTTCAAGTAGTAAGGGATCAGAAAGACACGATGCTGGGCGCACCACAAGCCGCAGTATTAAGCCTCTTTTGTTCAGTGTGATCATGAGTACTCTTGTCAAACGTCATCAGGCAAAGGTCAACGGTCTTGTCTAAGTTATGCTGATGATATTTTAATTCTATTGAAATGAAATCAGGTTTGGTTGTCTCTACAGTGAAAACGAAAATATATAGTCACAGCAGAAGAGCTAGGAACAACATACCGAAAGTAAATGGAACGGATATTGAACAAGCTGAGGCCTATAAATATCTAGGAGTCATGATTCCTCATAAGCCAGGAGATGTTGAATGCTTAATTAAGAAATGCAGGAGTAGACTGGCTGCCTTGAGGGCGGTTGCCGGCAAAAATGTCACTTATGGAGCAAATATTCGCATAGTAAGACTAATGTACACCTCATATATACGACCACGGGTGAATTATGCTGCTCCAGTATTAATAACTCAGCCAAATAGATCGATTGGAACGTTAGAAGTCATGCAGAATATAGCCTTAAAAATTATACTTGGATGTACGAGCGCAACAAAGGTGTTGAATATGAGGAAAGAAATGGGAATATCGACTATCCAGCAAAAGGAAATCGAAATGAATTCTGTGATTGCTTTAAAATTATGGAGATTATCAGATGGCAATCAAGCCAAAGCAGCTTTGCGAACATTCTTTCACTCCGGGAGACGTAAATCTGCTCGTGTTTAAAAGAACATGCACAAACATTATTAATGAGGACATGCATAACTTTTCTGAACACAAACATTCCGTGCCATCATGGGATGTAAAATACTAAGAGTAATTGAAAATAATGTGTTAAAATACTGAGAATGTAAAGTGTAAAATAAGTACAATAAGTGTAGAATACTAAGAATGTAATTGAAAATAACAATCAAGGGAGTTATTAAACAAGTGATATACACTACACACACAGCAAGTATATCAGGCTGTGTTGCTCTTATACACAGTAACGATGGGCAGCTTCATAAAGTTGGCATCAGACAATAATTGGGCATCGAGTTATTTGCTTTATTTGTTGCTCTTAAAGCAGCTGATCAAACAGAAACGAATACACTCATTGTGACTGACTCCTTCTCTTCATTATATGCACTAAAGTCTCTTAAAAATTATGTCACGGGCCTTGTTTGTACAGCAAGACACAGACTAAATAGACTTCACCGTAAGGGCGTTAACATAAAAATCCTGTGGATGCCATCTCATATCGACATCAAATTCCATGATGTGGCTGATAACTTGTCAAAGTCATCATCCCCCAAAAAACTTTTTGAGTATGAGGTAGGCGTCACACCTGGCCATGTTCACAACATTTTAAAGGGAAAACTATCTTAGTGGTAATAATGAAGATAAGGCAGAAGTGGGAATTATCAGATCAATATCATATCACAATGAAATGTTAAAAACGAAACATATTTATAAAAAAACAAATAAGGGTATAAATATTATTGGGAATGTAATATTTCCCTTAGAGATGTGGATACTGAATGTAAAGTCTCTTCTTTCTCTCTCTCTCTCTCTCTCTCTCTCTCTCTCTCTCTCTCTCTCTCTCTCTCTCTCTCTCTCTCTCTCTCTTCTCTCTCTCTCTCTCTCTCTCTCTCTCTCTCTCTCTCTCTCTCTCTCTCTCTCTCTCTCTCTCTCTCTCTCTCTCTCTCTTCATCTCTCTCTCTTCTCTCTCTCTCTCTCTCTCTCTCTCTCCTCTCTCTCTCCTCTCTCATCTCTCTCTCTCTCTCCTCTCTCATCTCTCTCTCTCTCCTCTCTCATCTCTCTCTCTCTCTTCACTCTGACTCACTCTCTCTCTCTCTCTCTCTCTCTCTCTCTCTCTCTCTCTCTCTCTCTCTCTCTCTCTCTCTCTCTCTCTCTTCTCTCTCTCTCTGTCACTCTGACTCACTCTCTCTCTCTCTCTTCTCTCTCTCTCTCTCTCTCTCTCTCATCTCTCTCTTCTCTCTCTCTCTCTCTCTCTCTCTCTCTCTCTCTCTCTCTCTCTTTCTCTTTCTTTCTCTCTTGCTCTCTCTCTTTCCATTTCTTAAACTTTTCTTGTTGTCTTATTTTGTAAATACAATGAATCTAGGAAATAGCAAAAACAGTATTAAATTCATATCTTCAATATATAGATGATATAGATGAATACGAAGATAAATATATCAGTGAATAAACGAATAAAGAAATTAATAATAACAATATGACCAACAACAATAATAATAATGATAACAGCAATGATAATGATAATAGTAAAAATAATTAAATAATGATAATAATGATAATGATGACAATGATACTAATAATAATGCCAATTATGATATTGATAATGAAAATACTGATATCAATAATAACTATGATTATAATGATAAAGACAATAATAATACTAGTAATAGTAATAATAATGATAATGATCATAATAATAAAAACAATGCTAATGATAATGAAACCAATAATAAAAATAGTAATTATAATAATAATAATAATGATAATAGTAACAATGATAATGATAATGATGATGAAGGTAAAGATAATAATAATAATGATAATACTAATAATGATAATGATAATGATAATGATAATGATAATGATAATGATAATGATAATAATAATGATAATAATAAAAATAATAATAATAACAACACCAACAATAATAATAATGATGATGATAATGTTGATGACGATAAAATAAACAGAGAGACAAGCAACAGCACAATTGCACAAATGAAAGAGTAAAAACAACGAACAATAAAGAAGGAGACAACAGAATGAGAAAATAAAATATCAACGTTTTAAAAATAGATGATTTGTATAATGAAGTGTGAATACATTTGCAAAAAATGCGTGTGATTTGAGCTTGAATGTGAAGATGAAAAGCGAAATGTTGCAAAATATTTCTCTGCTCCATTTTTGCCACATAAATAAAGTAATTTAGGATGCAGATAAAATAACAGAAGTGGTTAATGAAGTTATGGTGTGAAAATTCGCGATAAGGGTAATTATAATGATGGTGGTGATGATGGTGATGACGGTGATGGTGGTGATGATGGTGGTGAAGATGATAACGATGATAATAATGATAATTGTGATGATAATGTTGATGATGATGGTGATAATGATGGTGATGATGGTGATTATGATGATGATGGTGATGATGATGATGATGATGATGATGGTGAAGATGAAGAGGAGGAGGAGAATAATAGCAGCAGTGATTGTAGCAGCAGTACAGTAATATTAGTAGTAATAATGATAATGAAGATC
>NC_091584.1:434206-439206 GCF_042767895.1 Penaeus vannamei | reverse complement strand
TAATATCAATTATGATAACAATATAATAATAATTAAAATGATATCAACAATCATGATGATAATAACAATAATGATAATGATGATAATAATGATGATGTTAATAATAATAATAGTAATAATAATGATAAAGATAATAATAATATTATTAATAATAATAACAATATGGCAATAATGATAATAATAAAAGCAATGACAATGATAACATAATAAGAGTAATGATAATAATAATGATAACAACAATAATTATCCTAACAATAACAACAATAATATTGATAATAATGATTATGATAATGATAATAACCATGATAATAATAATAAGGATGATGATGATAATAGTAATAATGATGATAATAACAATGATGATGATGATAATGATAGTAATAATGATAATAATAATAATAATGATAATAATAATGATAATAATAATAATAATAATAATAATAATAATAATAATAATAATAATAATAATAATAATAATAATAATAATAATAATAATAATGATAATAATAATAATAATAATAATAATAATAATAATGATAATGATAATGAAAATAATAATAATAATAATAATAATGATAATAATAATAATGATGATAATAATAGTAGTAAAAGTAAAAATAATCGCAAGAATAACAATGATACTACTACTACTACTAATAATGATGATAATGATGATGATGATAATAATAGTAATAATAATAATGATAACAATAACAGTAATAATAATAATGATAACAATAATAATAATAAAGATATTCATAACAGTAATAATGAGAAGAACAATAAAGTTGATGATGATGATAGCAGTATAAATAAGGATAACAACAACAACCATGATTATAGCAACATCACCAATAACAAGAACCTATAACAATCCTATCCAAACGGATGAAAGTACAAATAATGAAAAAAAAAAACATCCGAAAATAACAATAACAATAATGATAATAAAAAGAATAAAAAGACACACGTAAATAAGTGAAGAAATCGGCCCATAGGAACTGGAACTGGCACATCGTCATCGGGGCGTTTGTACTCCGATGTTACACCTTGTCTCCCGTGTATTCAGCTTTTCATGAACGCCGCACCGCCTCTACTGCAGTGCTGTCGTTTAGGGGGGGGGAGGGTTGGGAGGGGGAAGGGGAAGGGGGAAGGGGGAAGCGAAGAGGGAAGGAGTGAGAGAGGAAGAGAGAGAGAGAGGGGAAAGAGATAGAGAGAGAGAGAGAGAGAGAGAGAGAGAGAGAGAGAGAGAGAGAGAGCGAGAGAGAGAGAGAGAGGAAGAGAGAGAGAGAGAGAGAGAGAGAGAGAGAGAGAGAGAGAGAGATAGATAGATAGATAGAGATAGATAGATAGAAAGAGAGAGGGAGAGAGGAAGAGAGGGAAGAGAGCAAAGAGAGGAGAGAGAGGAAAGAGAGAAAGAGAGTGAGCGAGAGAGAGAGAGAGAGAGAGAGAGAAAGGGAAAGAGAGAGAGAGAGAGATAGAGAGGAAGAGAGAGAGGAAGAGACATAGAGAGAGAGAGAGAGAAGAGAGAGAGAGAGAGAGAGAGAGAAGAGAGAGAGAGAGAGAGAGAGAGAGAGAGAGAGAGAGAGAGAGAGAGAGAGAGAGAGAGAGAGGTGAAAAAAGAGGAAAAACAAGTTAACGGGTAATTAGATAATGATTTGCAAAGAGATTAGGCAAGGGGGGGGGAGGGGGGGAGGGAGGGTGCTACAAGTTTAGAACTTCTTGTCTGACTTATCAGCGTTCTCTGGATTCTTCTCTTCTCTTCTCCTCCTCCTTTCGTCTGTATCTATTTTTTATCTTTCTTATCTACGTTTTTCTTGCCCCCACGTCTCTCACGTTACCTATCTCCTTATCCCTCTCCCCCCCCTCCCTCTCACCTCTATCCCCCCTACCTCTTCCCCTTTTCCTCTCTTCCCTCTTCTACCGCCTCTTCTTCTTTCTCCCTCCTCTCTTATCCTTCCCTCCACTGCTTTCCTTCCGCCTGCTTCTTTCCCTCCTCCTGTCTTCCCCATGCATCTCCTCCCATACCGCCGCCCCCCTCCCCTCCTCCCCTCTCCCTTCCCCGTCTCCCTCCCACATTCCACCCTCACCTGTCACCCCTACCCCCTCCCCCAAACCAAGGATCTGTTGTCCTTCCCTCCCCTCTCCTCCCTCCTCCTCTCCCTCCCTTCCCTTCCTTCTCCCTCACTGCCAGTTTCTCCTCTTTCCTTTTCCTCTCCTCTCACTCCAATATCTATCGCCTCTCCCTCTCCCATTCTCCTTCATCCCTCCCATTCTCCCATTTCTCCCTCTTCCCCACCACTCCCTCTCCCTCTCTCCCTCTCCCCCTCTCCCTTCTCTCCTCCCTCTCCCTCTCCCTCTCACCTCTCCCCATCCTCCCTCTCCCTCTCTCCCCACCCTTCTACCCTCCCTCTCTCCCTCTCCCTTCTCTCCCTTCCTCCCTCTCTCCCCACCCTCCTACCCTCCCTCTCCCCACCCTTCTACCCTCCCTCTCTCCCTTCTCTCCCTCTCCCTCTCTCACCCCTCTCCTCACCCTCCCTCTCTCCCTCTCCCTAAGAGCGTGTCCATTATCCTAGCTTTGCGTTTAACTTGCTAGAACGACTTAAGACTTAAGTTACGAGACTTAGCTTCGTAGGACAGTAACTTGAGATCCGCGGAATGATGTCAACTTGCTTATTTTCCTCCTAAAGTTTCGAGATGACTTGGTAATTATAATGACGGTGATTATTAGATTTATTTATTTATTTTTTTTTTGGGGGGGGGGAGGTTATCCTGGTTATCATTGGGGAGGATTCTTCATTATTTTCATTTTTTAAATTTGTATTTTTAGAATTTTCTTGTTTGTTTTTGTTGTTATGTTGATTTTTATGTTTTTCTTTCTCGTTCTTGTTTCTTCTTTTTTATACGTTATTTACTCATTTGTCTTTTCTGTTTTATATCTCTTTTCTCGTTGCGTTCGGTTTTAAAAAAATATCTTTTCATTATTTTTACTTCTACTTATTTGCATTTCGACTTTTATGTATACCTTTACTTCTTTAATTTTTTTCTTCTTCCCTCTAATCTTTATTGCTGTATGTTTTGTCCACTCTGGTTTTCCAAATACGAATATGATGAAGGAAAACACAGAATTACCAACTCACCTCCCAACCCCCCCCCACACACACACAAACCATCAAACTTACACACACACACACACACACACACATACACACACACACACACACACACACACATACACACTATAACCCGCGAACCAGGACACACACATGCACAGACACACACACAGAAAAAGAAAGAAAATACACACGCGCGCACACAGGACATGTAAGTAATACCATAACCCTTCTACAGTCACAGGGAAAAAAATATTTTTTATATATACCCCTACTGCCGTCCACACCAAAAAAAGGAAAAAGGGAGAAAAAAGAGGAAAAATATAGGAGAAAGAGGGAAGGGGACAACGTGTATGTGTGTGTGTGTGTGAGAGAGAGAGAGGGAGAGAGAGAGAGAGAGAGAGAGAGAGAGAGAGAGAGAGAGAGAGAGAGAGAGAGAGAGAGAGAGAGAGAGAGAGAGAGAGAGAGAGAGAGAGAGGGAGAGAGAGAGAGAGAGATAGGGAGAGCGATAGAGGGAAACAGAGAGAGATAGAGAGAGAGAGAGAGAAAAGTATATAAATAGATCAATTAACAGATAAACTTGATTAATAGATAGACATATAAGTAGAAAAACAGAGAAACAGATGGATAAAGAGATAGATAGATAGACGAATAGACATATACATAGATAGATAGATAGATAGATAGACATATACATATATAGACAGACAGATAGATAGATAGATAGATAGATAGACATACACATAGACAGACAGACAGACAGATATCTGCATCACATTAGCGTCGCCTGACACAGACAGCCTCTCCCACGGTCCATCTTGCTGACTCACACGACACAGCTCCGGAATATGACAAATTGAAGCATAAGAACAATAACAAGTGCACGGGATAAAGGGCGGGAGAAGGGGAGGAAAGAAGGGAGTGGAGGAAGAGGGGGGAAGAAAGGAGAGGTGATGGGAAGGGTGAATGGAGGGGAAGAGGGGAAAATGGGAAAGAATGTGGAAGGGGGAGGGTGGAGGAGGGGAGGAGACAGAAGAGGGAGAGAGAAAATGAAGCGTGAGCGAAAAGAAAGGAGAAGGGGAAGGGAATGGTGAAAGGAGAGGAGGAGAAAGGGAAATTTGGAAGAAAGAATGAGGAGGGAGGAGGGAGGAAAGGGAAGAGGGGAAAAAGGGTAAACGGTACGGGAAAAGAAATGAGAGGGGAAGGGAATGGGAGAGAGAGGGAAAAAGGGGGAAATAAGGAGGGAGAAGAAGGGGGAATAGGAAGGGGAAAGGGAGAAGTAGGAAGATTGGAAGGGATTAGAGGATTCGGGAAAATAGATGAGAGAAAGAGAAAAGGGGGGATAGAGAAAAAGAAAAAGGGAAGGGAGGGAAGAGGAAAGGAGAGAATGGAGATATGAGAGGGAAATGAAAGAAAAAGGAAAGAGAAATGGATAAGAAAAAGGGAGGAAAAATGAGGGAAAATAGATTAGAGGTAAAAGGAGGAGATAGGAGATAAAGAGGAGAAGAGAGATGATGAAAAGGATTGAAAGATGAAGGAAAAAAGAGGGAAAGTAGAGAAGAGAAGAGGGGTAAAGATGAGGGGAAAGAGGAAAGATGGAAGGAAGAGAAAAACGGAAGAAGAATGTAAGGAAAGAAGAAAAAAAGTGGAAAGGGAAACAAAACGAAAAATAAGGTAGGTTAGAAAGAAAAGGAAGAAAATGGAAAGGGGAAAGAAGAGAATGAAAAAAGAAAAGAAAAAAAAGGGAGAAGAGGAAAGCGAGAAGAGAGGATAGAGAGGGCCAGAAGGAAGGGAAGAGGAGGAAAAGAAGAAAGAGGACAAGGAGGAGGAGGAGACAAAACAAGACTACACAAAGAAACTAAACTAAACAAGGCAGTCGAGATATAA
>NC_091584.1:421706-426706 GCF_042767895.1 Penaeus vannamei | reverse complement strand
CTTACAGTTTTTCTGTCTTTTTACTATCTCTTCCTTCCCTTAGCTTTTATATCTCTCTGTCTCTCTGTCTGTCTGTCTGTCTGTCTGTCTCTCTCTCTCTCTCTCTCTCTCTCTCTCTCTCTCTCTCTCTCTCTCTCTCTCTGTATATATATATATATATATATATATATATATATATATATATATATATATATATATATATATATATATACATATATATATATATATATATATATATATATATATATATATATATATATATATATATAGGTATATATATGTATATATCTATCTATCTATCTATCTATCTATCTATCTATCTATATATATATATGTATATATATATATATATATATATATATATATATACATATATATATATATATATACATATATATATATATATATATATATATATATATATATATATACATATATATATATATATATATGTATATATATATATATATGTATATATATATATATACATATATATATATATACATATATATATATATATATATATATATATACATATATATACATCACGCTCATACAATACGTGTGTGAGTTTATGTACAAAAACACACCACGTACATCTCCCGAGGTACACACAGGTACGCATAGCAACCTAAACAGACACAGTCAGGAACCCAGACACGCACACACGCTGCACACACTTGCAAATACAGCCACATCTACATGCTAACGCTTTGTGTTACTCCGGCGCTATACATTGAGAATTCCCAATACTAATTCTATCTGTTTATTTACATCAACCAAACGAACGTAATGAACAGCCCACGTCCAGGAATCCCGTGTTAGCATAAACGTACATGGAGAGACAGGCACATGCGCACATACATACATAGGTGCACACACACACAACGCATACATACGCGTTTACTTACACGCGCACGTACGCACATGACCGCACGGGGTCACGCATATACAAACACATAGAAACGAGCATACATACACATACACACACACACATGAAAAGAAATAAACACACACACACACACACACACACACACACACACACACACACATACACACACACACACACACACACACACACGAATAACTTGTACTTACGTAACTGCGGACTTCCTACGCCGCTACTTTATTCATGCTTCGCTGAATAAAACAGAAAGATTAACTACCAATCTATATGTATACACAATACGCGTGTGTGACCGTCGTGTCGTGTCGCGGTGAGCAGGGAAGGGTGGGGGACTTTTTTCAGGAGTAGGGGAGCACTTTCAGATGTAGGGGAGGATGGGGGACATTTTTCAGGAGCAGGGGAGCACTTTCAGATGTAGGGAAGGGTGGGGGACATTTTTCAGGAGTAGGGGAGCACTTTCAGGTGTAGGGGAGGGTGGGGGACTTTTTTCAGGAGTAGGGTAGCACTTTCAGGTGTAGGGGAGGGTGGGGGACTTTTTTCAGGAGTAGGAGAGCACTTTTAGATGTAGGGGAGGATGGGGGACATTTTTTCAGGAGCAAGGGAGCACTTTCAGATGTAGGGAAGGGTGGGGGACATTTTTCAGGAGTAGGGGAGCACTTTCAGATGTAGGGGAGGATGGGGGACATTTTTCAGGAGTAGGGGAGCACTTCCAGATGTAGGGAAGGATGGGGGACATTTTTCAGGAGTAGGGGAGCACTTTCAGATGTAGGGGAGGATGGGGGACAACTCTCAGGAGTAGGGGAGCACTTTCAGATGTAGGGGAGGATGGGCGACATTTTTCAGGAGTAAGGGAGCCCTTTCAGATGTGGGGAAGGATGGGGGACATTTTCCAGGAGTAAGGGAGCACTTTCAGGTGTAGGGGAGGGGGGGGGACTTTTTTCAGGAGTAGGGGAGCACTTTCAGATGTAGGGGAGGATGGGGGACATCTTTCAGGAGTAGGGGAGCACTTTCAGATGTAGGGAAGGGTGGGGGACATTTTTCAGGAGTAAGGGAGCACTTTCAGATGTAGGGAAGGGTGGGGGACATTTTTCAGGAGTAGGGGAGCACTTTCAGATGTAGGGGAGGATGGGGGACATCTTTCAGGAGTAGGGGAGCACTTTCAGATGTAGGGAAGGGTGGGGGACATTTTTCAGGAGTAAGGGAGCACTTTCAGATGTAGGGAAGGGTGGGGGACATTTTTCAGGAGTAGGGGAGCACTTTCAGATGTAGGGGAGGATGGGGGACATCTTTCAGGAGTAGGGGAGCACTTTCAGATGTAGGGGAGGATGGGGGACATTTTTCAGGAGTAGGGGAACACTTTCAGATGTAGGGGAGGATGGGGGACATCTTTCAGGAGTAGGGGAGCACTTTCAGATGTAGGGGAGGATGGGGGACATCTTTCAGGAGTAGGGGAACACTTTCAGATGTAGGGGAGGATGGGGGACATCTTTCAGGAGTAGGGGAGCACTTTCAGATGTAGGGGAGGATGGGGGACATCTTTCAGGAGTAGGGGAGCACTTTCAGATGTAGGGGAGGATGGGGGACATTTTTCAGGAGTAGGGGAACACTTTCAGATGTAGGGGAGGATGGGGGACATCTTTCAGGAGTAGGGGAGCACTTTCAGATGTAGGGGAGGATGGGGGACATTTTTCAGGAGTAGGGGAACACTTTCAGATGTAGCGGAGGATGGGGGACATTTTTCAGGAGTAGGGGAGCACTTTCAGATGTAGGGGAGGATGGGGGACATCTTTCAGGAGTAGGGGAGCACTTTCAGATGTAGGGAAGGGTGGGGGACATTTTTCAGGAGTAAGGGAGCACTTTCAGATGTAGGGGAGGATGGGGGACATCTTTCAGGAGTAGGGGAGCACTTTCAGATGTAGGGAAGGGTGGGGGACATTTTTCAGGAGTAGGGGAGCACTTTCAGATGTAGGGGAGGATGGGGGACATCTTTCAGGAGTAGGGGAACACTTTCAGATGTAGGGGAGGATGGGGGACATCTTTCAGGAGTAGGGGAGCACTTTCAGATGTAGGGGAGGATGGGGGACATCTTTCAGGAGTAGGGGAGCACTTTCAGATGTAGGGGAGGATGGGGGACATTTTTCAGGAGTAGGGGAACACTTTCAGATGTAGGGGAGGATGGGGGACATCTTTCAGGAGTAGGGGAGCACTTTCAGATGTAGGGAAGGGTGGGGGACATTTTTCAGGAGTAAGGGAGCACTTTCAGATGTAGGGAAGGGTGGGGGACATTTTTCAGGAGTAGGGGAGCACTTTCAGATGTAGGGGAGGATGGGGGACATCTTTCAGGAGTAGGGGAGCACTTTCAGATGTGGGGGGGGAGGGGGGACATCTTTCAGGAGTAGGGGAGCACTTTCAGATGTAGGGGAGGATGGGGGACATCTTTCAGGAGTAGGGGAACACTTTCAGATGTAGGGGAGGATGGGGGACATCTTTCAGGAGTAGGGGAGCACTTTCAGATGTAGGGGAGGATGGGGGACATCTTTCAGGAGTAGGGGAGCACTTTCAGATGTAGGGGAGGATGGGGGACATTTTTCAGGAGTAGGGAACACTTTCAGATGTAGGGGAGGATGGGGGACATCTTTCAGGAGTAGGGGAGCACTTTCAGATGTAGGGGAGGATGGGGGGCATTTTTCAGGAGTAGGGGAACACTTTCAGATGTAGGGGAGGATGGGGGACATTTTTCAGGAGTAGGGGAGCACTTTCAGATGTAGGGGAGGATGGGGGACATCTTTCAGGAGTAGGGGAGCACTTTCAGATGTAGGGAGGGGTGGGGGACATTTTTCAGGAGTAAGGGAGCACTTGCAGATGTGGGGGAGGATGGGGGACATCTTTCAGGAGTAGGGGAGCACTTTCAGATGTAGGGAAGGGTGGGGGACATTTTTCAGGAGTAGGGGAGCACTTTCAGATGTAGGGGAGGATGGGGGACATCTTTCAGGAGTAGGGGAGCACTTTCAGATGTAGGGGAGGATGGGGGACATCTTTCAGGAGTAGGGGAACACTTTCAGATGTAGGGGAGGATGGGGGACATCTTTCAGGAGTAGGGGAGCACTTTCAGATGTAGGGGAGGATGGGGGACATCTTTCAGGAGTAGGGGAGCACTTTCAGATGTAGGGGAGGATGGGGGACATTTTTCAGGAGTAGGGGAACACTTTCAGATGTAGGGGAGGATGGGGGACATCTTTCAGGAGTAGGGGAGCACTTTCAGATGTAGGGGAGGATGGGGGACATTTTTCAGGAGTAAGGGAGCACTTTCAGATGTAGGGAAGGGTGGGGGACATTTTTCAGGAGTAGGGGAGCACTTTCAGATGTAGGGGAGGATGGGGGACATCTTTCAGGAGTAGGGGAGCACTTTCAGATGTAGGGGAGGATGGGGGACATCTTTCAGGAGTAGGGGAGCACTTTGAGATGTAGGGGAGGATGGGGGCCATCTTTCAGGAGTAGGGGAGCACTTTCAGATGTAGGGGAGGATGGGGGACATCTTTCAGGAGTAGGGGAGCACTTTCAGATGTAGGGGAGGATGGGGGACATCTTTCAGGAGTAGGGGAACACTTTCAGATGTAGGGGAGGATGGGGGACATTTTTCAGGAGTAGGGGAACACTTACAGATGGGGGGGAGGAGGGGGGACATCTTTCAGGAGTAGGGGAGCACTTTCAGATGTAGGGGAGGATGGGGGACATTTTTCAGGAGTAGGGGAACACTTTCAGATGTAGGGGAGGATGGGGGACATTTTTCAGGAGTAGGGGAGCACTTTCAGATGTAGGGGAGGATGGGGGACATCTTTCAGGAGTAGGGGAGCACTTTCAGATGTAGGGAAGGGTGGGGGGACATTTTTCAGGAGTAAGGGAGCACTTTCAGATGTAGGGGAGGATGGGGGACATCTTTCAGGAGTAGGGGAGCACTTTCAGATGTAGGGAAGGGTGGGGGACATTTTTCAGGAGTAGGGGAGCACTTTCAGATGTAGGGGAGGATGGGGGACATCTTTCAGGAGTAGGGTTGCACTTTCAGATGTAGGGTAGGATGGGGGACATGTTTCAG
>NC_091584.1:406706-409206 GCF_042767895.1 Penaeus vannamei | reverse complement strand
ATCTTCAGAATGTGCAGTCCTCTCGTATTCTTATTTCTTTTTCTTTAAACAAAGTAAGGCGATCACGAAGAATTCTATAAAAAAAAAAAAAAAACACTTACACCCCATCCCCCCCCCCCCAAAAAAAAAAATAAGAAATAAAAAATAAAAGAATATAGAAATCAGATCGCATTAATATTTTTTTGTTTCGCAGCTTCACTTAAAAAAACTGAAATCACTCATTTACTTTTTAAAAAATCTCATGTCTTAATGTCTTATCACATTCAGTTGCCAATTAATTATTATTTTCTCTTATTTTTCGTTTTTCCTATATCGCATTTTTGTTTAATTACCGATATTCTCTCTTTTTATTATTTTATCGTTTATTCCTACTTTATCAATCTACAATTTTCTCAGATGAATTTCTTATCATACATCTACTTTCTCTTTATATCATTTTTATCCTTTTCTATCTTTTCTATCAACATTTTCTTTTCTTTCCTCTTCTTCCTGCTTCACATTATTTTTTTTTTCTTTTTATCAGTTTCTCCGGCATATTTATTTCCAATATCAAAACTAAATATTTATTTATTTATTGTTTGTATTCTTGTATCTTCTTTTACTCATTAATATTTATCAATTTCGGGCATATATTTCCTCTCCTTCTATCTAATGATCATATTCTTCATTCATTCACTTACCCTGTTCATTCACGTACCTGTTATGTCTTCGTATCATATCTATCTTTTATTAATCCTTATTCCAACTATTTCCCTTTCGAATTATCCGTTATTGGTTGTTACTCCATTCTCATCTTCCAAAATGACCTGCTTTCTAATCTCTTCGTTCTCTCTCTCCCCTCTCCATCTGTTCTCCTTATGGCCCTTTATGGCTCATTATGCCTCTTATCCAGCCCTCCTCCTATTCCTCCTTTCTTGACTTTGTCTCCCTTTCCTCTTCCCTCTTTCGGTCGGCCATTATGTCATCTCTTCTTTATCAGTCAATATGCACTTCTCATATTCCTTAATCCTCTAGTTGGTATGTGGATGGATGGAGGAGGGGAGGAGGAAGATAAGGAGGAGGAGGAGGAGGAGGAGGAAGATAAGGAGGAGGAAGATAAGGAGGAGGAGGAGGAGGAGGAGGAAGAAGAAGATAAGGAGGAGGAGGAAGAAGAAGAGGAGGAGGAGGAGAAGGAATTAGAAGAAGAAAAGGAGGAGGAAGATAAGGAGGAGGAGGAGGAAGAAGAAGAGTAGAGGAGGAATTAGAAGAAGAAGAGGAGGAGGAAGATAAAGGAGGAGGAGGAGGAGGAGGAGGAAGATAACGAAGAGGAAGAGGAAGAGGAAGAGGAAGAAGGGGAGGAGGAGAAGGAGGGAGAGGAGGAGGAGGATAAGGAGGAAGAAGAGAAGCGGGAGGAGGAGGAGCGGGAGGAAGGGTGGGATGAACAGGAAGAAGAGGAGGAGGAAGATAAGGTGGAGGAGGAAGAAGAAGAGGAGGAGGAGGAAGATAAGGAGAAGGAGGAGGAGGAATTAGAAGAAGAGGAGGAGGAGGAGGCGGAAGAGGAAGAGGAGGAGAAGGAGGAGGAGGAGGAAGATAAGGAGGAGGAGGAGGAAGATAAGGAGGAGGAGGAGGAGGAATTAGAAGAAGGAGGAGGAATTAGGAAGAAGAAGAGGTGGAAGAGGAAGAGGAAGAGGAGGAGGTGGAGGAGGAGGAGGAAAAAGAGAAGGGGAGGAGGTGGAGGAGGAAAAAGAGAAGGGGAGGAGGAGATGCGGGAGGGCAGGAGGAGCGGGAGGAGAACGAAGGAAGAGGAGGAGAAGGGGAAGGAAGAGGGAGGAGGAAGAGGGAAAAAAGAAAAGAAAAATAAGGAGGAGAAAGAGAAGGAAGAGGAAGAATTGAATCAGGAGGAGGACGATAAGGGAGAGGAGGAGGAGGGGAAGAATGAGGAGTTGGAGAATTAGAATTAGGAAAAGGATGAGGATAATGATGAGGAAGAAGAGGAAGAGAAGGAGGAGGAAGTGGATGAGGAAGGCTAGTAGAAGGGAGAAAGGCAAAGAATAGGAAAAAGAGGGGGAGAAAGGGGGAAAGGAGGAAAAGGAGGAGGAGAAGGAGGAAAGGGAGAAAAAGGAGGAAGAGGAATAAAAATAAAAGGTGGAGGAAAAAGAAGACGAAAAAGATGAGGAGGAAGAGGTGAAGGTGGAGGTGGAAGATGAAGGGAAGGAGGAGAAGAAAGTATATATATATATATATATATATACATATATATATATATATATATATATATATATATATATATATATATATATATATATATATATATATATATATATATATATATGTATGTATGTATATATATTATATATATATATATATATATATATATGTATATATATGTATATATATATATATATGTATATATATACATATATATATATATATATATATACATATATATATATATATATATATATATATATATATATATATATATATATATATATATATATATATATATATATATATATAT
>NC_091584.1:389206-394206 GCF_042767895.1 Penaeus vannamei | reverse complement strand
GGCGGTTTTGCGGAAGATTCGTAGTGAGGAACATGATGATAACAATGATGATGAGAACAGACAATGCATGAGTAATATCGATATCAAGAGGAATAGTGATAATGATTATGATAATGTTGATGAGGATGGTGTGATAGTAATATTTTAATGATAATAACAATGCTACTAATATTGATAATAATAATAGCAATGAACATGATGATAATATGATAATGATGAAAATAACCATGAGGATGAGAAACGATGATAATGATAATAATGATGGTGATGATTATAACAATGATAGTATGATGATACTACTACTACTACAACTACTGCTACTTCTACTACTGCTACAGCTGAATAATGATTATGACAATAACAACGACAACGATGATGATGATGATGATGATGATGATGATGATGATGATAATAATGATAACCATACTACTACTATTAATACTACTACTAATAATAATGATAATAATAATAGCAACAATAATAATAATTTCAATGATAATAATAATGATAATAGCAATAACGATGACAACAACAACAACAGGAATAACAATAGTAATATCAATAATTGTAAAAAAGACCAGTAATATTGATAATGATAATAATAATGATAATGACAATATCAGCGATAATGATATTAACAAAATTGATCACAATAATAATAATGTTGAAAATAGTTGTGATAGTTTTGATGATAATTATTATCATTATAATGATAATAGTGATAATAATTATAATAATGATAATGATGATGTCAATAATAATATCAGTGATGAGAGTAATAATAATAATAATAATAACAATAATAATAATAATAATAATAATAATAATAATAATAATAATAATAATAATAATAATAATAACAATAATAATTATAATAATGATGATGATGACAACAATGATGACGAAGATAACAAGAATAGTAATAACAATAATAAGAATTCTAATAATAAGAATACTAGTACTAATAACTCTAATGACAATAACAGCAACAACAACAATATTAATAATGATGATAATGATAGTAATATAGATGCTAATGCTAATAATAGGAAAAATATCATCAACATTATTATTAATAACAATAGTAATGAAGATAATGATAATGATAATGACAGCAATGATAATAGTGATAATAATAATAAAAACAATAATGATAATAATAAAAACAATAATGATAATAATAAAAACAATAATGATAATAACAATAGCAATAATGATGAAAGTAACAGTCATAATAACAGTAATAGTGATATATCATTATCATTTCTATCACATTAGTAACGGTAATAGTAGTATTGGAGATAATGATAGTAATTATGATAACACTACCAATAGTACTGCCACTGCTGTTGTTAGCAATGACAACAACAATATCAATAACAATAACAACACCAACGACAGTAATGATAACAACGATAATACACATAATAATAATAAGTATACAAACCAACATACCGTCACAATTTGTTATTATTATTATCATTAATGCAATCCTCTAAGCATATCTGAGATATTTAACAGTAAATCTAAAAAATATTTCAATGAATATATATCTTTTTAATTTATGATTGTTTACAGAACCATTAATAGAAAATAGTCACTGAGAGCTTTGCACTGATAATTGGATAATATTGCTGTTGCAATGATACTTACAAGAAAAATGGCAAAGAAAATTATAGCACAAGAAATAGGAATAATGATAGCAACGTCTACAAGATGTTATCAGTGTTTTTGTTATCCTAATTTTCATTGTTATTGCTCTTATAATAATTGTTACCATTACTATCATAACCATTGTTACCATTACTATCTTAATCATTGTTACCATTACAATCATAATCATTGTTACCATTACTATCATAACCATTGTTACCATTACAATCATAATCATTGTTACCATTACTATCATAACCATTGTTACCATTACAATCATAATCATTGTTACCATTACTATCATAATCATTGTTACTATTACTATCATAATCATTGTTACCATTACTATCATAATCATTGTTACCATTACTATCATAATCATTATCATTATTATCATCACCATTATCAACATAAACATTATCGTTATTATTCATTTTACCATTATCATCCTTATTGTTAAGATAACCAAAGGGATTATCTTACTAAATTTACTATAATAATAATACCAATGCTAATAACAATAACAACAGACACAACAGCTTTAAGGATAAAATTGATGACATTGATAAGAATAATGATAATAAAATCTATGATGGGAATGATACTAAAATGCTGAATGTTCTATTATCATTATTCTTATTAGTACTGTTATTACTTTTAAATGTTATTATTATCATAATTATTATTATTATTATCATCACCATCATCATTATTACTAGTACCACTACTATTACTATATTCATTATCAGCAATATCATTATCATTTTCATTGTCATAACTAATATCATTATCATCATCATTATTGATATTATTATTATCATCATTATCATTATTTTTATCGTTACTATCGTTATCATCACCATTATCATCATAATCATTATCATCAATCTCTTCATAATATATCATTATTTCTATGGTTATTACTATCATCATTACCATCAATATTATCATAACAGTTATCATTTCTATCATTGTCATCACATCATTATCATTACTCTTATCATTCCCATCATTTTTATTATATTCTTATCATAATTATAACTTTTAATTATCATATCATAATAATTATCATTATCATCATTAAAATGAACATCATAATCTTTGATTACTATAAATTTTCGTTAATCCTGCTATTACCATTATCATGGTGGTCAACGATAACAACAATAACAATAATGAATATAGTGATAATGATAATAATGAATAAAAAAGTGATAATTATAGTGGTAATAATAATATGAACAATGAATATAATGGTAAACAACAATAATGATATTAATGATAATAACAATGGAAAACATCTACTACTACTACTGCTGATAATAATAATGATAATAACAACCATGATAATAATAGTGATATATCATCATTATATAATTCATGCTAATAGAATTAGTGATAACAAGAGCAACTGTGATAACAAAACCGATAGTACTACTACTAGGACTGCCACTGCTATTAGAAGAGTATAGGTAGCAATAGCATCACCAAAAACAATCACATTAATGATAATAATGATAATGAGAACAATGGAAATATGTGTACTACAAAACAACACTCTGCCACAACTTTTTTTTATTTGATCCGCCTGACTTATCGGATTAACATAACCGTAAATCTATAAATATTTCAATGGAGTGTTTTTTTCTTTTATTCATGATGTGTAATATGATTGCTTATAGAACCATTGAGAGAAAATGGTGAAGGTAAACAGTTCATTTAGCAACTTTATTGAAACCATTGCATTGATAATGATATGAGGAAAAGTAGGTAAATAAAATTATAATAAGTGATATTAATAAAACAGCATCTAAAGGATGTTATCATTGTTATTACTATCATTATCATTATCATTGTTGTCATTACTGTCATAATTATTATCATTACTATCATCACCATCATTAACGAATTCATCATATCATTGCTATTCATATTACCACTTCTATTACTAATGATGTGGCGATTACTATCATAACAATACTAATGATAATGGCAATGGCTGCAGCAATCATGATATTGATAATGATGATAATAATAAAGATAATGATAAGATTTATGGTAGCATTGATACTAAAATGATGTGTAATATTATCGTTATTTGTATTAATAGCATTATCATAATCATTACTATCATGATTGTTTTTTTCATTATCTTTATCATTATCACCATTGTTTTTTTCGTTACCACTATCTTTTCAATCATCATTATTGTAGCACCATCCTCATTATCATTATTATTACTTATATTGCTATTATAATTACTATCATCCTCCTTGCTGTTATTGTTATAATTATCATGAACATTATTACGATCATTATTATTACTATCATCATTGTTATCAATATCATCATTATAATTGTTATAACTAAAATCATTGTTATCATTAATATCAATATCATTATTGTTATTATCACAATTATTATTATTATTGTTATAATTTTCGATACTCCTGATATTATCATTGTCATCTTCGTTAACATTATGATTAAATTAGCCGTGATAAATACAAGCGAAATAGGCCATGACAAAGAACACGAATATTTGTGAGTAATGTCAACAATAACAATAACAAATTCTGCAGAAATACAGCCATTGTCAACAGCAAGAGAAGAATAAGAAACAAGTGTAAATTGTGATAAAGATACCAACAGCAATAAAGGCAAACATGAATAGAAGTGTTCACAAATGTTTTCTAGAATTTTAAAGAATGAGGAATGTACATATAACCGAGCGATTTTTTTTTTTTTTTTTTTTTAATGGTTTCAGTCACGCTAGTCTGTTATACACACAGGTAACTGGAGACTAAAATCTAAACCAAAAGTACAGGTTATTTGTTTTTTTAGTTCTTTTGAGTAAATATGCATTTAGTCGCATGAGCTATATTTTGAATAACGTAAAGACATTGAATTTATTCACATAAAGTCACTTAAAAAAAAAAAAAATAAATCGATAGGCATTCAAGGAGGACACATTAATATATTATTCCATCTACCATCTTTATCGTCCCTTGCCTTCGCTGCTTTGTTTTTGTAACTATTATTCACCGTCTATTCCCCCTCGTCCCCGCTATCTTCCCCTCTGCCTCCTCTACCCCCAACAACCCATCCCTTCCCCTCCTTCCTCCCCCTCTCAACCCCCTTCCCCCCACATGTGCCACCACCTCCCCCATTAGAGTCCTCCCCTCCCCCCACCAGCGCCACCTGCCTCATCCCCCCATTAGAGTCCTCCCCCCTCCCCTCACCTGCGCCACCACCTCCCCCCCATCAGAGTCCCCTCTCCCCCCTCCCCCCCACCTGCGCCACCACCTCCCCCCCCCCAACTCCTTCTCCGACCATCCTCAAAACCT
>NC_091584.1:381706-384206 GCF_042767895.1 Penaeus vannamei | reverse complement strand
GATGGGTGTGTGTGTGTGGGGGGGGGGGAGTTACGAGCAACAGAAGGAGGAATGAAGGTATTGCAAAGCGCTGCAACTTGCTCCAACACTCAACCCTTTTGGTGATTCTTGGATCTTGACTCAAAATAAGACCGAGGTTGTTGAGATCGCTGGCACCAAAAATAATTTCAAGGATTCTCAAAATAATATAATTAAAGAGATGAGGATTGTAATAACACACACACACACACAAAAAAAAAAAAAAAAAAAAAAAAAAAAAACAATAATAATGACAATGATAATTAGAATGAAATGACGACGATGATAATGATGATGATACGATAAGAGCGGTAATACTATTCCTGAGGACCGTCAGCAATATCAATAGTAAGGGTAGTAGTAAAAATTAATAACAATAATAATGACAATAGTGATAACAACAATAAAAAACAAAAATAGTAATGATAATAATAAGAACAGTAACAAAATGGCAATAATAGACATGTTTGATAATGGTAAAATAAGAGCAACAATAATAATGATAATTGTAATATTGCTACTAATAATGATAAAACTAACAACTGTAATAATAACAATAATAACCATTATAGTGACATAATTATGATAATAGATATGAAAAGAGCAATAGAAATAATATAAATGATGACAATGATAATGATATTAAAAACAACAGTAAAAGACGATAGTAATGATAGGAAAATGTATATCAACAACAACAACAACAAAAACAATGAAATAATCATAACAACATAATGATATTAGAAACATTAAAGATTACAATACTAAACAATACTGTATTAATGATGATAAAACAGTAACTGCAACAACAATAACGATAATAATAATAACTATAATAATACTAGTAATAATGAAAGATATAATGCTAATAAAAATAATAATGTGATAACAATAACGATAATGATAATGATAACAATATAAATAACATCATTATTCATAGTGATAACAACAATAATAGTAATAATACCAATAATGAAAGCGATAAAAGTAACAAAAATACTACTAATGATAACGATAATAACAATTATAGTAATGATAGAAATATTAATGATTATAATGATAATAAACATGAAAAAATATAAGAATAATGATAATAACAATCACAATGATAGGAATGATAATGATACTAAAAATGATAACATTAACAATGACAATAATAAAAAATTATAACATCACTACTACTAATAATAACGATAATGATGATGATGATGATATATACATACACACACAGACACACACACACACGCACACACACACACAGACACACACACACACACACACACACACACACACACACATATATATATATATATATATATATATATATATATATATATATATATATATATATATATATATATATATATAATGATAGTGATGATACCGATAATGAAAATGATAACCATGATAATAATAACAATAACGATAATAATGACATTATTCATATCAATATTCTTAATAATAAGGATAACAATTGCAAGAATAACAAAAACAACAACAAGAACTACAATAATAATAACACTAATAACAATGTTATTAACAATAACAATAATAATGATGATTGTAGTACTAGTAGTAGTAGTAATTATATAAACAATAATGATAATAATAATGATAATAATAATAATGATAATAACAATGATAATAACAAAATAATGATAATGACAACAATAATGATAATATCAATACCAATAATGATAATAATAGAAAAATGATAATGCTAATGATAATAAAAGCAATAACAATAAAGATAAGAATATCAAGGACAATGATGATAATAATGATGATGATAGTAATGGCAATAATAATGATAATTATAACAACAAGATAAACTAAAACAGTAGTAGTGATAATGATGAATAAAATAATAATGATAATGACAATGCCAGCGATAATAATGATAATGATGATAATGAAAATAATAATGACAGCAATATTGATTATAATAACAATAGTACTGGTAATAATAGTAATAAGAATAATAATGATAATAATAAGGATAATAATAGTAATGATAACAATATCAATCATAACAACAATGATAATAATGATAATAAAAACAGCCATGATGATATTGAGGAATATAATGACGATGATTCTAATAATGATAATGATAATTGCAATATTCATAATAATAGTACCACAGAAATGGTAATAATATCAAACTTAACAACATCAATAATGATTAATGATAATGATAACAGAAGTAATTTAAATAATGAGGGCAATAGGAATAATAATCTATTAATAAAATGAAACTATTGATGACAATAACAATAGTAATAGCGGTAAATGGCAAATAAAATAATGATGATTTTGATCATAATAATGATGATTGTAATGGTGATGATGATGATGATGATGATAATAATAATAATAATAATAATAATAATAATAATAACAACAACAACAACAACAATAATAATAATAATAATAATAATAATAATAATAATAATAATAATAATAATAATCATGATAATGA
>NC_091584.1:364206-366706 GCF_042767895.1 Penaeus vannamei | reverse complement strand
ATTGTATAGTTCGCCCCAAGATGAAAATAGGGGGAAGGAAGACGCATGGCTTGCCCTTTCTATTTTTCTATTTTGCTTTTTTGCTATTTCTTCAGCCTCATTTTCCCCCCCGTGGCTAGTGGAGGGTAAGATGTGTTTGTTTTCTTTTTCATGTTTTTGTTTTTGTGTGTGTGTGTTTGTGTTCTTTCTATATCTTCGTTCTTAATTCTCACTCTTTCTTCATTCTTTTCCTATTTTCAAACTATTAGTGTAACTACGAAAGGCATGACGTGTTTTTTTTTATTCTCGTTTATCTTCCCTTTTTCATTCTTCTTATCATCGTCCCCTGTTTTCTTTTTATTTTACCCTTTCCGAAAAAAATAGGAAGAATACTTTCTATTTCTTCGCTCTAATTTTCTTCCTTTTTCAACACCTGATCGAAAATAGGAAAGGCATATTACGAATGTTTTTTTTTTCGTTTTGTTTATTTATTCATTTGCTGTTGTTGCTTTGTCTTTCGAATTCGTTTTGTCGTTTTCATTTTATTATTTCTCCAATTCTAAGTTTTCTTTTTTATTCAGTTACGTTTTTGGTATTTCATTTTGCTTACTCCTCTTCGTTATTCTTATTTATGTTGTGAAATGAGAATAGGAAAGAAAAGCCTTATTACTATCTTAATAATTACCATTTATATAATTTTTGTTGTTCTTGTTATAACTATTATCATTATCATCTTTATCATTATTATTATTATTATCATTACTACTACTACTACCATTATTATTGTTATTATCATCACCATTTTCATTTCCATTATTTTCATCGTCCTTATCTTTATCATTATCACCATCATAATCATCATTATCATCCTCATTATTACCTTCATCATAATCATCATTATCATCCTCATTATCATTATCATTATCACCTTCATCATCATCAATGGACGATATTTGTTATCATTATCATCATCACGGTATTCCTAAGGGAGATGTTTGTGTTCGAAATATGCTCTCTCTTTCTACTCTTTTATCTCTCTCTTCCTGCTTTTCTTTTCTCTCTCTTTTTCCTTCTCTTTTTTCTCTCTCTCATTCTCCTTCTCTTTTTTCTCTCTCTCACTCTCCTTCTCTCTTTTTTTTCTTTTACTTATCTTTTCTCTATTGCTATCACATTATTATTTTTTCGTCTGATATTTCCATTCTATTTTTGTCCTCACCTTCTTCTATCATTATTATCTATTCCCTTTCCTTATGTTCCGGTTTTCTTGGCCTTCTTCTTCTTCTTTTCGTCCAAGAATAGGAGCAGACGAGGAGACCCGCGTCGCTCTGTCCATTGTCTATTCAACTGTCTATTTCAGGACCGAATGGAAATGAGAAATGGCGAAGGAAGTCTGCGGTTTTCTTTGACTTTCTGTTCTCTCATTCTGTTTCTTTTTCTTCGATGATTTACGTATGTAGACACATATCTATCTATCTATCTATCTATATGTATGTGTGTATATACATGTGTGTGTGTGTGTGTGTATATATACATATATATATATATATATATATATATATATATATATATATATATATATATATATATATATATAATAAACATAGATATATATATGTATATATGTATATATATATATATATATATATATATAAATATATATATATATATATATATATATATATATATATATATATATATATATATATATATATATATATGCTTATTCACTTATCTGTCTATCAATCTATATGTACACACACACACACACACACACACACACACACACACACACACACACACACACACACACACACATATATATATATATATATATATATATATATACATATATATATATATATATATATATATATATATATATATATATATATATATATATATATATATATTATATGTACATATATGTATATGTACATACATATAGAAAAACCCACACACAAATGACCTTCTCTATTGTTTTAAATATTTTTTTGACTTTTTCATCGTCATTTTACTGCAAACCTTTTCGACTAATGGAAATGTTTCGATACTTCCCGTTATGTCAATGGAATGATATTGGTATTTAAAGTCACAATATGATTAAAATTAACCATTAATGAAAATAGGATACTTTCAAAGAGAAAAAAACAACAACAATGTAACATATCAATAATAATGATAATAAAAAAAACATGTATATATACTTACATTCATATATATATAAACGCACACATATATATATGTATCATCATCATCATCATGGGGGCTGACGCCGACGGGGGCGCATAGCCGCATCCACCCTTCGCTTCCACCTACGAGGATCCCTCATGGCTAGACGCCAGGCAGGGACTCGGCCCATCTCTAGTTCTTCACGGCAGGTTTGGTCGATCTGCCCAAGCCATGACTTCCTCGGTCGTCCCACAAGCCTCCTCCATCCAGGGTTGTCTCAAATAGAGACGACCTGATGGGCAGGATCATCCTGAGGAAAGCGAGCCAGGTGGCCGTATAGCCTGAGTTGGCG
>NC_091584.1:344206-346706 GCF_042767895.1 Penaeus vannamei | reverse complement strand
CATCTTTCCCAAAAGTGCCAACTACGTCATCAGGGTTGCCAGATAGCGCCAGAATAAACCCCGAGCGGAGCAAAATTCCCGATCTGGCAACTCACGCAGGCAGGTTAGAAGGCCAAGGAATATTTGCATATCTGATTAATTCACATTTTTGATGGCAGTGTGTGGCTAGGGACAGCGGCACACACGCGCACACATGTTAATTTACAGAGTGTTAATTTCCCAAAGGGTTCTGAGGGGGAAAAAGGGGAACAGAAAATGAAATCTGAGTAACTTCTGGCAGTTTCACGACCGAGTATTTTATCTCGCTGAGCAAATTGCTTCTTTCTCTTTCTTTTCTTCTTTATTCTAGTTCAAATAGTGATAATGTTCATGACGAGGAAAAAGTGAGAGGTTATGATGATGGTGATGTAGATGAGGATGATGATGAGGATGAGATCGAGGATAATGATGCTGGTGAGAATGAAGAAAACGATGATGATGATAATCATGAGAATGAGGATAATGATAATGATGAGGATAATGATGATGAAGAGGAAGAGAAGGAGAGGGATTATACTGCTGAGGTTAATGATGACGATGAGGTTGAGGATGAAGAGAAGGATAGGGATGATGATAATGATGATGATGATGAGAATAATAACGATGGTGATGATAAGGAGAAGATCTTAATTATCATGATGCAAACGAGGAGAAAAGAAGAAGCAAAAGAATCATGAATACTATAAATGAATTTAGAATAACAGCAGTATTGATAAAAATTCTCTCACACACATAAATATGCGTGCATAGACACACACACGTGTGTATGTGTGTGTGCATGTGTGTGTGTGTGTGTGTGTGTGTGTGTGTGTGTGTGCATGTGTGTGTGTGAAGTGTGTGTGTGTGTGTGTGTAGGTATATATATCTATATCTATATATAAGTAGATTAATAAACTGATAGATTGAGAAATAGATACAGAGAGTGTGTGTGTGTGTCGTATGTGTGCGGCTTTGAGCATATGTGCGTGTGTGTGTATTTATTTACATACATGAGAAATTACAGTCATGAGTACAGGTGAATTGCAAGTCTCGACGCGTATGTACGCATTGGCAGGTTTTTTTCTCGCTTTTTATCTTTTCTCTCTCCTCTCTCTCTTCCATTCTTTTACTCTTCCCTTGTTTACTCTACGATCCTCTCTCCCTAACCCTTCTCTTCATTAGTTTCCGCATGGTCTGTCTCACTGTCTCTGTCTCTGTCTCTGTCTGTCTGTCTCTCTCTCTCTTTCGCTTTCTCTCTCTCTCTCTCTCTCTCTCTCTCTTTCGCTTTCTCTCTCTCTCTCTCTCTCTCTCTCTCTCTCTCTCTCTCTCTCTCTCTCTCTCTCTCTCTCTCTCTCTGTGTGTGTGTGTGTCTGTCTGTCTCTCTCTCTCTCTCTCTCTCTCTGTGTGTGTGTGTGTGTGTGTGTCTGTCTGTCTGTCTGTCTGTCTCTCTCTCTCTCTCTCTCTCTCTCTCTCTCTCTCTCTCTCTCTCTCTCTCTCTCTCTCTCTCTCTCTCTCTCTCTCTCTCTCTGTGTGTGTGTGTGTGTGTGTGTGGGTCTGGCTGTCTGGCTCTGTCTCTTTCTCTCTCTCTCTCTCTCTCTCTCTCTCTCTCCCTCCCCCCTTCTACCCAGCCCGCGAAGGAAAGCCCTTCTCACACGCCCCTTCGTCCCGGTCTCGGCAACGGAATCCCCGGTTTCGATCAAGATGACTAAGGGAAACGTAGTTGGTTTTTGCAAGTTTTATGCCCGGATCAAAGTCCGTGAGAAGCCTTTAATATCTCGTTCGATGCAGGCAATGAACACTTCACCCCCTCCCCCCCCTCATTCCCCTCTAATCGCCGTCCCCCCTCATCCTCCTTTCATCGCTCCCCCTCATTCCCCTCTCACCGCCCCCCTCATCCCCCTTTCATCGCCCCCCCCCTCATCCCCCTCTCGCCGCCCACCCCCTCATTCCCCTTTCACCGCCCCCCCTCATTCCCCTTCATCCCCCTCTCACCGCCCCCCTCATCCCCCGTCTCACCGCCCCCTCATCCCCCTCTCACCTCCCCCCTCCCCCCTCATTCCCCCTTCATCCCCCTCTCACCGCTCCCCCCTCATCCCCCTCTCACCGCCCCCCCCTCATCCCCCTCTCACCGCCGTCCCCCTCATTCCCCTCTCATCGCCCTCCCCTCATCCCCTCTCACCGCCCCCCTCATCCCCCTCTCACCGCCGTCCCCCCCTCATTCCCCTCTCATCGCCCTCCCCTCATCCCCCACTCACTGCCCCCACCCTCCCTTCCCCTCCCCTGGGTGTGGGTTCTGCCAGCATTACCGCGGAGGGAGAGGAAGGAAGGGGAGAGATTGGGAGGCTGAGGGTGGGCGTGCAGCTGGGGGCGTGCGCGCGTGTGATTGGGTTCCTTTTATGGGCGTACTTAGTTTGTTTAAGTCTGTGTCGATATTTTTCTCGGTCTGTCTGTTCCTGTCCCTGGTTCTGTGTCTGATTCTGTT
>NC_091584.1:314206-316706 GCF_042767895.1 Penaeus vannamei | reverse complement strand
ACCTCCCCCCACCCTTCCCACCTCCCCTTCCTTTCCCCCTCCCCCTTCCCCCACCTTCCCTCCCTTCCCCACCTCCCCTTCCTTCCCCACCACCCCCTTCCTCTCTTCCCCACCACAACCCTCCCTTCCCCACCTCCCTTCCTTCCCCACCACCTTCTTCCCTCCCTTCCTCCCTTCCCCACCACAACCCTCTCCCTTCCCCCCTTCCCTGCCTCCCCCCTCCCTTCCCCACCTCCCCTTCCCCCCCCCCCAATCTCCAACCCCCCGGGCAGAAAACCCAGCCAGGCGTTCCCCAACACAACTGCCGGACTCCAAGGCTCTTTGATCCATTATCAGCGCGAGTGGGGGGGATGTGAATTACCTGGGGGTGCGCAGGCGACCGGAGGGGAACTTTTGCCCTCAAATGACCCGGAAGAGGCGGGTGGGAGGGGGGGGGTGAATGTGGGGAAGGAGAAAGGGGAGGAGAAGGGTGAGAGGAGTGGTGGAGTGGGAGAAGTGGGGGAAGGAAGAAAAGGGGTGAGGAGGGTGCGGGAAAGGAGGGAGAGGGGGAAGGAGAGGGTGGGGGAGGAGGGTGAGAGGGGTGTGTGAGGGTGGGGGAAAGGAGGGAAGGGGGATGAAAGGGAGGTGGGGGGAGGCAAGGTGTGGGAGGGTGGGGTGGCAGGGAATTGAGGGGGGTTGGGGGAGAGGCAACGAGGGTGATAGGGGGTGAGAGGGGGTGGGTGAGGTGGGGGGTGGCAAAGGGAATTGAGAGGGGGTTGGGGGAGGCAAATAAGGGTGATAGGGGGTGAGAGGGAGGTGGGGGAGGGCAGAGGGGGTGAGGAGGGGTGTGGGGGAAAGTGTTTGAAGAGAGGATGTGGGGAGAAAGACGGGGAAGGAGGGGTTAGGGTGGGAAGCCTGGAGAAGGGGGGGATGCAGAGGGGAGGAGAGGAAGCGGAAGGTGTTTGGAAAGAAGGGAGAGGGAAAAGACGGAGAAGAGAGGGAGTGAGGTGGAGGTTTGGAGTGAAGGAGGAAGGGGTAGGGAGGGAAGGAACGGGGGGGTCAGGGATGGAGATTTGGATAGATGGAGGAGGGAATTGAGGAAGGGATGAAGGAGGACGGATGAGGATGAGGAAAATAGAGGAGAATAGGAGGAGAATAGGAGGTAAGGAGGAGAGGGAATCAGGGGGAGGGGGAGGGGAGGGGAGCGATCAACAGGGAGGGGGAAGGGAGAGGGTTGGGAGAGTGGGGTTTGGAATTAAAGGGAGGTTAGCGATGAGGGGAGAGGGCATTGCGACAGGGGAGGGAAGGGGATAAGAGAGAGAGAGGGAGTGGGGGAGGGGAAAGGGGAGGGAGCATGGTCAGGGAGGGGGATAGAGAAGGGGATAAGAGAGAGAGAGAGAGAGGGAGAGAGAGAGAGAGAGAGAGAGAGAGAGAGAGAGAGAGAGAGAGAGAGAGAGAGAGAGAGAGAGAGAGAGAGAGAGAGAAGAGAAAGAGAGAGTGGGGTAGAGGAAAGGAGAGAGAGGAGCAGGGAAGGGAGAGAGGTAAAGCAAAGGATAATAGGAAAGGAGAAAGCAGTAATAATAGAGAAGCAGGGGAAGCGAGGGGGGAAGAGGTAAGGGGAAGGAGGAACAAAGGGGGGGCAAGGCGCCAGGGGGAAGGAGGGGAAGGAGGGGGAGGAGGGGAAGGAGCCAAAAGGGGAAAAGGAGAGAGAAGTTAGTTGCTGGGCGGGCGACGAGGGAGAGGGATGGGCGTAGCGATAGACTGACTCACGAATAGACAAGCAGAGAGAAATGAAAAGTTAGGAGACAGACAGACCAATGAATAGAAACACAGATAGAACACATAGAGACAATCATGAACGTATATGGATGGATGAAAGCACACACGCAAGCAAATACAGAAAGAGAGAGAGAGAGCGAGAGAGAGTGTGTATATGTGTGTGGGAGAGAAAGAGAGAGAGAGAGAGAGAGAGAGAGAGAGAGAGAGAGAGAGAGAGAGAGAGAGAGAGAGAGAGAGAGAGAGAGAGAGAGAGAGAGAGAGAGAGAGAGAGAGAGAGAGAGAGAGAGAGAGAGAGAGAGAGAGAGAGAGAGAGAAAGAGAACGAGAGAGAGAGAAAGAGAGAGAAAGAGAGAAAACGAGAAAGAGAACGAAAGAGAGAGAGAGAGAAAGAGAGAGAGAAACAAAGAGAGAGAGAAAGAGGGAAAAAAGAGGGAAAGACAGAGCCTGCAGCGGGCCCGATGGGCTGCACATGCCCACTCTATATAGAGGCATTGGCGCGCTGTTAAACCATTACAAGGGGTGTCAGAGAACAAACACACTCACCCAGAGGCGATAGTGGTGGCCTAAATTGATTATCTCTCCCTCCATTTTTCCTTCCTCTCTCTACCTACCTTTCTGTGTCCTTTTTTTCTTTCTTTCTTCTTTTTTTTCTTTTCTTTTTTCCTTTTTTCATCTTCCTTTTTTATTCCTTTCTTCTTTTTTTACTTTCCATTTTTCTTTCTTCCTTTTTTTCTTTGCTCTTT
>NC_091584.1:301706-304206 GCF_042767895.1 Penaeus vannamei | reverse complement strand
GAATAAACCGTATTAAGAAGTAAAGCGGAAAAAGAAGTAAAAAAAGGAAATAAGTGAAAAGAAAAAATGGGTGATAGGGAGATAATTGTTAATAATGACGATGATAATGGGAATGATAATGATGATTAGTAATAATAGTAGAAAATAATGATCACAGTTATAATAGTAATAGACATAATAATGATAATGAAAGTGATGATTTTATGGATAATAATGACAAAAACTATAAAAAGACTAGAAATAATAGGAGTACGATACTAGTATTAGTGATAATACAAATGAGAATACGGATAGAAAAGTAAGAAGTAGAATTTAATAAAAGAAAATGAAGAATAAGGAAAAGAAAGAAAGAAGAGAAAGGAATGTGCCATGGAAGAGAAGATAGAGATTAATAAAAAAAAGAAAAAAACAAAAACAAAAATAAGTAGAGATGAAACAAAAGAAGAAAAGAAAGAAAGAAAAGAGGATGGAAGTAGGATACAGAAAAGAAGATAAAAATAATAACAAAACAAAAAATGAAAGAAGCAGAGACAACGATAAGGGAAGAAGAAGAGAATAAAGAAGAAACAAGAATAACAAATGGGAAGAAACGAAAAAAGGAAGAAAAGGATTCAGAATCCGATTCAGATTCAATTATCATTCATCAGATAAATTATGTAAATTTACGAAAGTCATAAAAACAAACAGACAGAAAGGGTTAAGATACACTGACGGCATCTTCAAAGTAAACTATCCTGGGATGCAAACTATGCTAGAATTATGGCAATAGGATAATAAAAGCAAACAGATAAATACAACAGAATAGTATGAATAGATTTTTCAATAGATAATGGAACAAAGAAGAAAGAAAAAGAGCAAAGAAAGAGGAGAATGAAAGGGAGACGAAAAAGTGTTAAGGAAGAATTCTGTTCATTCCTCGAAGACTTCACCGAACATTAAATAATACATTTGATGTTATTCAAATTCATGAAAGCATTGACGAGAATTTGGATGTGTTTGGACGAATACGTGTCTGCATTTATGAATTTACACTAATGTCCATCCTTTATATAAATGTATTATGTCACACATATCTCTAGCTTGCAGTCTGTTAATTTCAAGGATGTACTTTTCTTTATCTTCTTAAAACAAAATAAGAATATTTGGTAAATATTGATTGTAGGTAATGACTAATTCTGGTCTAGAGTATACCCTAGAGTGAGAAAATATCCCGTTATTGGTTGCGTAAATAGAGGTCTATGGTTTATGGAGACATAGAAGAGGGATTAAGTGTATGTTCAAGTGCAAATGCATATATGAATGTTTGTCTGTACTTCGTTCCGGTTTTCGTATCTCCAAGAAACTGAGCTTTGTTGTTCTTCCACTTATTCTCCCGATTCTACGTTCATCTGATCGTTTTTCATGCTAAAGAAAAATAAGATTCTGCACAAGCGTTTCTTTGTATATTCGTCTTATGCGATTCTCTACGGATTCCCGGTGGAACGGAAAGAATTAAAGAACTCGAGGCCATTTCCTCAGGGCTCGGTTGTGCACGGCTTCCCCTCCAGCAGTGTGTTCTCATCCCTACACTCTTGCACTGTAATCTGAGATCTTTGTGATGTATGCGTCTTTTTTCTTTTCAATCCCATGGTTTGCATAAAATGTTAACATCAAGAAAGATCGCGAGAATGGGGCGCAGAAGCAGCGGCAACAACAAAGGGGAGCAACAGACAGACAAATTAAGGGAAAATAAAAAAGAAATGATAATAGAGCCCCACTTTAGCGACATGATACAGAGGATTCAGATAACGAGAATCAGACGCAGAGAGAAACAAGCAGACAAACAACAACCGAAGACAAGACAAACACACAAACAAAACCAAAACAAAGAGAAAACAAAAAAGAAATGATAACAGCGGCCTTCGTCAGTGACGTGTTTTAGAGAATTCCCGCCGCAGAGCAGTTGGCCGGCATTCGTGTTATTTTAGTATGTGGGAACGGGGGCAGCTGCATACCTCTTCTGGGGGAGGGGCTTGTCTCGCGGGCGCAGGAGAAACCATGTGCAGTTGCAATTTAAATGCTAATGGTTTTCTAGAGTAACACCTGAGAGGACGAACAGATGGTGATCATCGGGAGAGACAGAGGGGATGACATGGGTGTTGAGAATGAGAGAGAGACAAAAGGAGAAAGAGAGAGGAAGGGAAAGGAGGAAGAGAGAGAGAGAGAGAGAGAGAGAGAGAGAGAGAAAGAGAAGAGAGAGAGAGAGAGAGAGAGAGAGAGAGAGCGAGAGAGAGAGAGAGAGAGAGAGAGAGAGTAGGAGAGAAAGAGAGAGAGAGAGAGAGAGAGAGAGAGAGAGAGCGAGAGAGAGAGAGAGAGAGCAGAGTTGAAAGGAAGAAAAAGAGATACACAGGCGTTGAGATAACTGCTAAGAAAGAAAGAGATTTAGAGAGAATAAAAAAGGATTGAGTGGGTTGAGTGAGAGAGGTAGTGGGAGAAAGAAAGAGAGGGAGAAGAAGATGAG
>NC_091584.1:289206-291706 GCF_042767895.1 Penaeus vannamei | reverse complement strand
GAAGAGAACACCCGAGCAGAAGTCCATGATAACTGCACAGCCTGAGGGAAGCCGCCCATGACACAACATACGTGTAGAAGTTTGGGGAGGAAGGGGGTGGGGAGGGTGCTGAGGGAGGGAGTGGGGAGGAGAGGGAGGGAGGGAGTGGGGTGGGTACAGAGGGAGGGAGTGGGGAGGAGAAGGAGGCGGGAGTGGGGAGGAGAGGGAGGGGGGAGTGGGGAGGCTACAGAGGGGGGGGGGGGGGAGTGGGGAGGCTACAGAGAGGTGGGGGGTGGGGAGGGTACAGAGGAAGGCGGGAGTGGGGAGGAGAGGGAGGCGGGAGTGAGCGAGGATGGAGAGTCCGTTTTGCACAAGCTGAAGTTCTACGCCGATATGTTAATAGTAAGTACAATGCGTCATGTACTGTGATGGGGGGACATTAATAGTTGAAAAGATATGTAATGTGCTGGTTAGAAGTAAATGGTGAGTCCCAAAGGGCAGGACAGTTATTCTTAGATTATGAGATATTCCTGCTTACTTTACACTCTCTTGTGTAGTTATATTAAGCATGGATTTTCACAAAAGTCACTTAATCTCATTAAAAAAAAAAAACAAAAAAATGCGGTTACTACCCATGGCAACACAAGGTGGTCTTATTTTCATATATGGCAGATTTTTTACCGTTTTTCTTTTTCTGATAGTTGTCAAGCCATCTAAACCGGCCTTCCCACGGGAACAATATGACATTTATCAGGGGATTTCTGCCACGTTCCTCCTACTCAGTATTACCGGATGCAAAGTCCTTGTACCGACATGCTTGCGGACTGGATGTGCCTGTGTGATGTAGCTGTGTGATGTGGTCTGTAGCTGTACACATTATGTATGTCTTCTGGATTCAGCTACAGAGCTCAAAGGGAAATACTTTTCCTTTCCTTTCCTTAAGAATCTTGAAGTCTTTTCCCTTCTTTAAGAAACTCGAAATCTCCTTTTCTTTGGCTTAAGAAACTTGAGATCGCAAATAAGCACAGAACAACATAAAATATATAAATGCATCGTTATCTTTGAAAGTTGTCACACACGTGCACAGACACATATGTACACACAAATACAAATCCATACCCACACTCCCACACGCAGACACAGATACACAGTCCCCCATGCACACAGGCCGAGTGGTTAAAACACCCGACTCGGATTCGTCGACAGAGCTAAGTTCGAGGGTTCGAGGCCCAGCTGGCGCGTGTTCCCCTGGGCAAGGAACCGGCTGCGAATGGCCCTATCTGGCTCTCTCAGTATCTTTGTAAGATATAAGTATATTCAAATCAAAATGGGTAATTGTGCGTGTACATAAATATGTCACTGTGGATTGCTATAATCATTCAAGTATATGTATATCAATGTGTATGTAAATATGTGTCATATGCATATTCTAACAGAAAAAAACAAAAATAAGCGAAGAAACAATAAGAGAAATGAAAAATAGGAAAAATCGAAAAAAAATAAAATGTGTCAAAATTGAGATAGAAATTTAAAACTGAAAAACTGCGAAAGGGAAAGAAAAAATGTGAAATAAAACAGAAAAAACAAGAAAGAAAAACGTCCAAATTGCAATATAAAACAGAGAAAACGGGGATACAAAACCGGTAATCGACAAGCTAGAAAGTGCGAGGCAAAGTAGAAATGATAATAAATGTGATAATAACGAAGGTTAGCCAAGAAAGTGAATAAGAAAAAAGAAGAGGAATAATCCAATATGTAGATGGTAAATGGTAAAAGTTAGAAAATAAATCGATATGATGTATTTTTCAAAATAGAAAAAAAAAACGAAAATAGAAAATGTTTCACGAAATGCGATAAAATATCATAATAACAAATCTGCGAAAAAAAATAGAAAAATACACAAAAAAAGCTATTAACAAAGCAGAAAAACGAAGAAAGGTCAAAAGCTGCGATATAGAAAAAAAATAATACAGAACCGGTAATTAATAAAGTAGAAGTGCGAGGCCAAGTACAAGTAATAAGAGGAAATATGGAATGAGAGCAGGAGAGAAGGGGAGGGAGATAAATAATAATAATAACCCTGGGGGAGAGAATACATCCCACCAGGCGCATCCCCTGGGTGGCTGGGGGGGGGGAGCTCACGGGAGGCGTCTCTCCCTCAGGGGCGCCCCGATTAGGAGCTCCCAATCAGGATTAGCCAATCCGCCTCGAAGGATTGGAGTCCTCAGCGTGTATGATCCGTGAAAAAGCATGAGAAGTCACACAATCATAATCATTTTTATTGTCATCTTCCTTATCATTATTATCATTATTATTCTTACCATTATCATCATTATTGTTATCAACATTACAATTATCATTACTGCTATTATTACCATTACTTTATCTTTATCATCATTACTGCTATTATTACCATTACTTTATCTTTATCATCATTATTATCATGATAATATTAACTATTCATGTAACTATTATCCTTATATTTATCATCATCATAATTATGCCATCATAATGTATTATC
>NC_091584.1:246706-251706 GCF_042767895.1 Penaeus vannamei | reverse complement strand
TTTAGCAGTTATTTAGCTACAACGACCCAATCACCAAGAACTGATGAAAGCATGGCATCAAATCAACCAGTATCTATATCCTACAACGATCTATTTTACAATTTTCAGGATTTATCAACCATGGTGACTCAGTAAGCAACTGTTACACAATAATAAGAAACACCCAACATATTCCTACACAAGCAAAAAATATTTTAACATAATAGGCTTAAACTTCATCCACACAAAACTCTATGGATATTCAGAGGTAGTCGGCAGAACATTGCTACATACAATTGTCAGTGACACAGCCATGGAGTTGAAGACTGCTCTATCAGACCACACACTTCAGTGAAAAATCTAGGAATGCACTTCGACAGATTTATGACAAGTGAAACAAAGTTGACAAAATACTCAGAAAAGTAGTGGGTACACTGGTAAATCATCGGAAATCCAATCACCACTGAAACTAGAGTCACGGCTGGGCAAACTCTAGCTATAAGCCTAATTAAACTTGTTCAAACCCAGATATAGAAGGTATAAAAATTATAAGATTTTGCTGCAAGAGGTGCTTGAGGTCATATTAGTAAAATAGATCACATCACCCCACATATTCAAAAAATAAAATGGATAAAAGCCCATTTCAAATGCACTTATGATACATGTTTTCCTTTACAAACTCATTCATGGGAATTATCCATAATGGTTATTGACCTTACTGGTTTCCAAATTCGTCAGGCAAATTCTCTTTGTGTTAAAAGATCGAACACCGAATCAGGGGCACGACAAATGCAAATTCGTGGACCAAAGATGTGGGACATGCTACCAGATAGTATTACAGACATTGCAAGCTTCTGTAATTTCGAAACGAAATTTGGAAAACACCTCTCCAGTATACAGGAATACGACTGTAAATACAGTTGTATTCCTGTAAAGATTAACCCTTGTAATTTATGTACTAAAGTGTTTTGACTTTGACTTTGATTTGACTAATCATCTATCTACATGTATTTATTTATATTTATCATAAACTTATTTTTTATGTATGTGTTTTACATTTATGTTTCTTTGCATTTATATGTGTACAATACTTTATACTTGATCTTTTCTTTCTGTGAGCTATTTTCTTTTTACATTTTCGCAGATATTCATAGGGAAATAAGCTTTATATCATGAACAAGGAATATTATCCATATTTTGTTTCAACTGTTCAAATATCTTCGATTATGAGTATCTAACGTTCGATGAGTTTCACAATTATCAGTTTGAAAATTGTGACGAGTTTAATGATCAAGGGTTTGGTCATTATTGATAGCAATTTATTGATTTATAAGTTGGATGCTTGGAAAGTTATGTATTCAGCGCCATTCATTTGGCAAATGTAATTAAACAGTTTATTTATGTCATTCATATTTACCTCTGTGAAGTACCACTGCTGTTTAACCATGTTAGAATGCATGGAAATTGTGCTGGATCATCGTAATGAAGTATTATATTTGAAATTGCTGTTGGGAATCGCAAGAAATTTTATAATGTTCTCAATGGGTCTTTATGGTATAATGAAAATATTGCATTTAGATGAATGTGATGATGAGCATATTGGTAATTACTTGATATAAGTAAATGGGACCTCATATGACCAACAACAACAACAACAACAAAAGCATTTCATTCAGTAATCCGATGAAAAAGTGATACACATATACCCGCGCACACAAAGTGAATATACATCGCTGAAAAAATGATATCATGAAGTCCTATTATTCTTCACTTAACAATTCTTTATATTCGGACATCCGAGAACTCGTGCTAAACATTTTAACGGATGAAAAGAAATGGAAAGGAGAAATTGGAAAAATTGTGATACGAAAAATCTAAATTTTAGTTTCACTCCTCTATTGTGTTTCTGGTTCATTCATACATCTTGAGAGCGTGCAGCTTCTCTCTGGCTATTTCAAAATAATTCTTGTATCGCCTTGCATGCTCTCTAAACAAGTACTTGAGATGTTATTTACAAAGACAATGTAAAATCTATTCAGTAATTCCACATATACTTAGTGAAAGAAATGCTGAAGAGTAGTGTCAACAATATGGCTCAACCGGATGGGTTGGCCGTCACACCGAGGCCCTACCTGCTGCCTTCCTCCCTGGCATCGCCCTTTGTTCGCCCAAGGACTTTCTCCCCCTCGAGCAATGCCGGCGAACTCACCTCCTTTGTCCCGGCCGGAGGCACTGACACCCCAAAATGCAGAAGCAGGCACCGTCCCAGGAGGAGTCGCTGGGTAAAAGGACGTCTCGTCAGGCAGACCGGGAGAGACCGAGCAGACAGAAGAACAGGAGCAGTCGCAGGACAGGGCAGGTCACCCTCCGCCCTCGGCACCTGGGGCACGGGGCTCTCGCGGGGTCACACTTCTACCTTCCCCAATAGAACCCTCAAGGCAGGACCCCTTTCATTCCACCACCTATACGCCTCGTCTCTTTTGCAAGCAATATGAAGTTCTGGCAAAATAACCATGAATTGTTATTATTGTCACTATTATTATTTTTATTATTATTATTATTAAATTATCATTGTAATGACTATCATTAGTGTTATTGTCATCATCATCATTATTATTGTCACTATCATTATCACTATTACAGTTTTTCTTATTGTTATTATGATTATCATTATTGCTATTATTACCATTACTATTATCATTAGTATCATTATTATCATTGTTATCATTTTCATCATTAGTACCATTATTATCATTGTTATCACTACCATTATTTCAACTATCAGTATTACTACTATTACTGCTATTGTATCATTATCATACTGTTATTACTAATGCTACTGCTACAATTGTTATTTTAACTATTATCATCATTATCATTCTTTGTATTTGGACATTCATCATTGTTATAATCATAATCATTATTATTATTGTCAGTATCATTGATATTATAATTATAATGTTATTTTCATCATCATCATCATTAGCAGCAGCAGCATTATTCTTATCATTACTATTATTATCAATATCATTATAGCTATTATTATTGTTATTATCGTTAATATCTTTACTATTAACAATATTGTTATTATTGTTGTCATTATAAGCACCATTAGTATCATCATTTTTTTATTATCATTATTATCATTATTATTGTTATCATTATTATTATAAACTATTATCATTTTCAACGTCATTATCTTCATTATTATTGTTATTATATTATTATTGTTTGTATTACTTTGTTATTATTGGTGTTATGATTGTTAACATAATCATTATCATTTTCATTATTATCATCATCTTTTTTATAATCGCGGGGTCACACTTCTACCTTCCCCAATAGAACCCTCAAGGCAGGACCCCTTTCATTCCACCACCTATACGCCTCGTCTCTTTTGCAAGCAATATGAAGTTCTGGCAAAATAACCATGAATTGTTATTATTGTCACTATTATTATTTTTATTATTATTATTATTAAATTATCATTGTAATGACTATCATTAGTGTTATTGTCATCATCATCATTATTATTGTCACTATCATTATCACTATTACAGTTTTTCTTATTGTTATTATGATTATCATTATTGCTATTATTACCATTACTATTATCATTAGTATCATTATTATCATTGTTATCATTTTCATCATTAGTACCATTATTATCATTGTTATCACTACCATTATTTCAACTATCAGTATTACTACTATTACTGCTATTGTATCATTATCATACTGTTATTACTAATGCTACTGCTACAATTGTTATTTTAACTATTATCATCATTATCATTCTTTGTATTTGGACATTCATCATTGTTATAATCATAATCATTATTATTATTGTCAGTATCATTGATATTATAATTATAATGTTATTTTCATCATCATCATCATTAGCAGCAGCAGCATTATTCTTATCATTACTATTATTATCAATATCATTATAGCTATTATTATTGTTATTATCGTTAATATCTTTACTATTAACAATATTGTTATTATTGTTGTCATTATAAGCACCATTAGTATCATCATTTTTTTATTATCATTATTATCATTATTATTGTTATCATTATTATTATAAACTATTATCATTTTCAACGTCATTATCTTCATTATTATTGTTATTATATTATTATTGTTTGTATTACTTTGTTATTATTGGTGTTATGATTGTTAACATAATCATTATCATTTTCATTATTATCATCATCTTTTTTATAATCGCGGGGTCACACTTCTACCTTCCCCAATAGAACCCTCAAGGCAGGACCCCTTTCATTCCACCACCTATACGCCTCGTCTCTTTTGCAAGCAATATGAAGTTCTGGCAAAATAACCATGAATTGTTATTATTGTCACTATTATTATTTTTATTATTATTATTATTAAATTATCATTGTAATGACTATCATTAGTGTTATTGTCATCATCATCATTATTATTGTCACTATCATTATCACTATTACAGTTTTTCTTATTGTTATTATGATTATCATTATTGCTATTATTACCATTACTATTATCATTAGTATCATTATTATCATTGTTATCATTTTCATCATTAGTACCATTATTATCATTGTTATCACTACCATTATTTCAACTATCAGTATTACTACTATTACTGCTATTGTATCATTATCATACTGTTATTACTAATGCTACTGCTACAATTGTTATTTTAACTATTATCATCATTATCATTCTTTGTATTTGGACATTCATCATTGTTATAATCATAATCATTATTATTATTGTCAGTATCATTGATATTATAATTATAATGTTATTTTCATCATCATCATCATTAGCAGCAGCAGCATTATTCTTATCATTACTATTATTATCAATATCATTATAGCTATTATTATTGTTATTATCGTTAATATCTTTACTATTAACAATATTGTTATTATTGTTGTCATTATAAGCACCATTAGTATCATCATTTTTTATTATCATTATTATCATTATTATTGTTATCATTATTATTATAAACTATTATCATTTTC
>NC_091584.1:231706-236706 GCF_042767895.1 Penaeus vannamei | reverse complement strand
ACGTCGGTGGGAGACAGAACCTCGTCTTCGTCTATGGTGCTGGCCGGCGACGTCTTGAAGGATCGTCTCCTGGAATACATAAGGTCCGTCTGGGCACTACGGTCCACATACTCTGTGGTGGACGTTATCGAGTGCCCGAACAAGTACCTGCTGGGGTCGAGACAGAACCGGTGAAAGGACCTCTCCTCGCACGGCGCGAAGCCTAATGCATGAGATTGGAAAAAATAAAGAGACGAAAAGATTTTTAATTCGTTAAAAAAAGGATGCTGGAAAAAAAGTGTTGAAGGAAAACTACAACGGCCAAGGGAAGACGGGAAGCAGAGGAAGGGAAAAGGGTGGTCATCATGTGCTTTAAAACCTCTACCATAAAAAAGGAAACAGCTAGATACTCTCACAAGCCTAAGATACAGAAAAAGAAGAATAAGAAATAAAAAAGAAGCAGAAGCAGAATAAAGAAAAAAAAATCAAGAATACCAAGAAGAAAGAAGAAAAGATTAGAGAGAGAAAGAAAGAAAGAATAGAGAGAAAACAAGGAAGAAAGAAGAGAGAGAAAACAAGAAAGAAAGAAAAGAGAGAGGGAAAACAAGAAAGAGAGAAGAGAGAGAAAGAAAAGAAATAAGCGAGAAGAGAAGAAAAGAGCAGAAAAAGATAAGAAAGAAAGAGAGAGAAAGAGAAGAGAGAGAAAAAGAGAAGAGAGAGAGAGAGAGAGAAGACAACAGAGAGAAATAGCCTTGAACGCTCGCCCATGAGCCAAGAAGAAGTCGAGGGAAGGGAGAGGCACGTTAGGAGGCCGACCATGTTAGCTCACCTAGGGGAGGGCGACTGGGATTCCTCACGTGTCGGTGGCGAGTTGGAGGTGGAGAGGCGGCGGAGGGCCTCGCGCCGCTGGAACTCCACCTTCGCCATCTCCGTCGCCACCCACGCGGGGATGTCCGGGATCACGTAGCTGATGCCGTACTTGAGGGCGATCATGGCGTGCTGGGGGCAGGGAGAGGGGGGGGGGGGCGGTTAGGGGGCTGCGTTGGGCCGAAGCACTTGGCTGTCTGTGTTGGTTGGATGTCTGGCTGTCTGTTGTCTGTTTGTTTGTCGAATCTCTCTGTCTGTGTCTTTTTGTTGTATCTATGTCTGTTGTCTGTTGTTTGTCGTCTCTCTATCTGTTGTCTGTTTGTCGTCTCTCTGTCTGTTGTCTGTTTGTTTGTCGTCTCTCTATCTGGTGTCTGTTTGTCGTCTCTCTTCTGTCTGTCTGTTTGTTTGTCGTCTCTCTATCTGGTGTCTGTTTGTTCAGTCTCTCTGTCTGTTTGTCTGTTTGTTTTTGTCGTCTCTCTATCTGGGTGTCTGTTTGTCTGTCTCTCTGTCTGTTGTCTGTTTGTTTTTGTCGTCTCTCTGTCTGTTGTCTATGTTGTCGTCTCTCTGTCTGTTGTCTGTTTGTCGTCTCTCATCTATGTTGTCTGTTATATTTGTCCAATCTCTCTGTCTGTTGTCTGTTTTGTCGTCTCTCTCTGTCTGTTGTCTGTTTTGTTTATTAATCTCTCTGTCTGTTGTCTGTTTGTCGTCTCTCTGTCTGTTGTCTGTTTGTCGTCTCTCTCTGTCCACATGTTGTCTGTTTGTTTTTGTCAGTCTCTCTGTCCTATTTGTCTGTTTTGTCGTCTCTCTGTCTGTCTGCTGTCCTTTTGTTTGTCTTCTCTCTGTCTGTGTCTGTTTGTTTGTCTTCTCTCTGTCTGTGTCTGTTTGTTTGTCGTCTCTCTATCTGTTGTCTGTTTGTCAATGTCTCTAATCTGTCTGTTTTCATGTTTTGTTTTGTCGTTCTCTCTGTCTGTCTGTTTGTTTGTCGTCTCTCTGTCTGTTGTCTGTTTGTTTGTCGTCTCTCTGTCTGTTGTCTGTTTGTTTGTCGTCTCTCTATCTGTTGTCTGTTTGTCGTCTCTCTGTCTGTTGTCTGTTTGTTTGTCGTCTCTCTATCTGTTGTCTGTTTGTCGTCTCTCTGTCTGTTGTCTGTTGGTTTGTCGTCTCTCTATCTGGTGTCTGTTTGTCGTCTCTCTGTCTGTTGTCTGTTTGTTTGTCGTCTCTCTATCTGTTGTCTGTTTGTCGTCTCTCTGTCTGGCTGTCTGTGAGTCTTTGTGTTTGTCCGCCTGTCTGTCCACCCATCTACCTATCTACCTATCTTTAATCTATGATCCCTTAGTAATCGTAATAACTTGTTTCAATTCTGCACGAGAAAAACACCTTAAAAAATTCCCACTTTTAAACATGACAAGTAATGAAATTTTATCTTTAAGATTTCCTTCCCATCTAGAATGACAAACAATCTTCAACTCATTTACAACCAATAGAAAACAAAACTAACCAAAAATCTGTATCAAAAAAAAAAGAAAAAGAAGAAGAAAAAAAAAACATTGCTCACCTCCAGTACAATAATGAGTAATATCGTATGCGCCGTCGACATCTCGGGGAACATGCGGTGCACCTGCCCAGAGAGGCCAATTAACATGCAATTGACCATGATTCCGAGGACACCCATCAGCTCCATTGCATCCTGCGAGTAAGGGGATTTTATGTATTATTTGATTCTGCAATAAATCTTTCTTTTATCATATAGCCATCTGTTTATTCTTGTCTATATCTATGTTAGATATTCACTCATATAATCTCTTTGGATTTCAAAATAAGCTTCGCTCAATTCTTGAAACATGATTAGTAAGAATTATAAAAAATATAAGAGAAAGAGAGAGAGAGAGAGGGGGGGGGGAGAAAGAGAGAAAGAGAGAGAAAAAGAGAGGAGATAGAGAAAAAAAAGTCAACGAGAGAGAGAGATAGAGAGGGAGGGGGGGGATGAGAGAAAGAGAAAGAGAGAGAGAGAGAGAGAGAGAGAGAGTCAACGAGAAAGAGAGAGAGAGAGAGAGGGGGAGAGAGAGAGAGAGAGAGATGGAGACGGAATGATAGATAGAGAGAGGTGAGGCGGAGAGAGAAACAGAGAGAGGGGGAGAGAAAGAGAGAGGGGGGGAGATTAAGAGAGAGAGAGGGATAGAGAGAAAAAAAGTCAAGGAGAGAGAGAGAGAGAGAGAGAGAGAGAAGAGAGAGAGAGAGAGAGAGAGAGAGAGAAGAGAGAGAGAGGGAGAGAGGAGAGAGAGAGAGAGAGAGAGAGAGAGAGAGAGAGAGAGAGAGGGAGGAGAAAAGAGAGAGAGAGAGAGAGAGAGAGAGAGAGAGAGAGACACAAGATGAAGAGAGGGGGGAAGGGGAGAGAGAGAGAGGCGGGAGAAAAGAGAGACAGAGGGGGGAGAGAACGACAGAAAGAGAGGGAGAGAGAGAGAGAGAGAGGGAGAGAGAGAGAGAGAGAGAGAGAGAGAGAGAGAGAGAGAGAGAGAGAGAGAGAGAGAGAGAGAGAGAGAGGGGGGGACACAGAGGAGAGAGAGAGAGAGAGAGACCAAGGGGATGGGATAACACACCCAAAACTCCTCTCTCTCTCCCATCCCCACCCTTACACCTACCTTCATTAACCTCCCCCCCCCTCACACGGATCCCCTCATACCCACTGCACCCCATTACTCTCAACCTCTCAGCCAGACAACCTCCCGCGTCCACTCCTTTTCTCCTGCAATTGTCGACGCCCACCCACATTTCCTCTCCCCCACAAGGCCTTTCGTCCCAACCGATATTGTTAATTCTTCTCTCCCCATATCTCCTCATCCTCGCCCGCTCGCTCTCGCTCACTCCAACTTGTATTTCTTATCATATTCTTCTTTCGTTATCAATTTAATGCCAGACCATGTCTCTCACCTCTTACCAAGTCCACCTTTTACCTAACCCACCTTTTTACTCTCACTCCATCCCTTTTCCTCCTTATCTCCTATCCACCTCCACCACCCCAACCCAATCCTCCCTCCAACTATCTTCTCACCTTCACACTAACCAACCTTCTTCCTCCCTCCTCCAACCTCTAATTCTCCTCCTCCTTCCTCACTCCAACCCTCCTCCACCTCCCTCACCAACCAGATCCCCTCTCCCCTTTCCTGCAACCCCTCCTCCACCCCACCCCACCAACCAACCCTCCTCCTCCTGACTCAACCCCCTCCCCCTCCAAACCTACCCCACCCCCACCCCACCATCCATCCCTCTTCCTCTCTGACTCCAACCCCCTCCACCCTCCGCCCCCCTCCACCAACCAACCCTCTTCCTCCCCCCTGGACTCCAACCCCCTCCCCCTTCCCTACTCCCACCCCCACCCACCAACCAACCCTCCTCTTCCTCCTGACTCCAACCCCCTTCCTCCACCCCCACCCCCAACCCCTTTCACCACTTCCACACTCCTCACCCCCCACCAACCAACCTCTTCCTCCTGACTCCAACCCTCCCTCCACCCCTCCACCCCCATCCCACCATCCAACCCTCTTTCCCCTGACTCCAACCCTCCACCTCCACCCCCACCCTCTACCCCCACCCCACCACCAACCCTCTTCCTCCCCCTGACTCCACCAACCAAACTTCTCCCCCTCCCTCCACCCCACCCTCACCCACCCCACTCTCGTTTTACCTGCCACACCCCGATGCTCTTCTCTGACTCTAACCCCTCCCCTCACCCCACCCCATCCCACCAACCAACCTCTTCCTCCCCGACTCAACCCTTCCTCCACCTCTTCAACCCCACCACCGTACACTTACGCCTGCACCCGATGCTCTGCGCCCTGTGTCCGAAGGGCCTCTGGAACACGCAGCACAGCTTGAAGGCGTCCGACCTGATCTCGATGAGGTTGTTGAGGAAAGCGCACATCGCCGCCAGAGGGAACGCCGACGAGAAGAGGGTGACGTATCCGAACTGGATGAACATCTCGAGGTAGTCCTCGAAGGTGCCCTCGTACTGGAGGAGGAAGGAGGAGGAAGGGTAGGTGTGAGGGGTGGGTGGGGTGGGGGGAGGGGAGGGAGTAGAGAGCACGGAATGAAGAGGGTTGTTTTAAAGCGTGTGTACGTGTGTACGTGTGAGTTTGTTTGTTTTCCGTGGATGTGTCGGA
>NC_091584.1:211706-214206 GCF_042767895.1 Penaeus vannamei | reverse complement strand
TGATACACGTGTTATTCATAAAGAGATCTATTGTTATATTTGAATAGGTTATTTTTCTGTCTTTCTTTTTTTATAATACATGGTAAAATCCCATTTACTAAAATTAATAAACGAATAAATAGATAGATAGATAAAAATAAAACTTAACTGACTATGCTTTCTCTGTGTACTTACATTCCTTAATTTCCCTTATCTTACTTCCCTTACAAACACGATTTGCGTTCTTTACAATTAGTCTTTTTTTCCCCTTTCCTCAACCCAACCAAATAACGAAAGGAAGAGAGGAGAGGAAGAGAGGAGTGTACTTCCCCCAGAAGGAGCAGCGTTATCAGCAAAACCTTTTCGATATTGGAAATGGAATGAAAATCGGGAGGGAAATAAAGAGCCGATGATGGACGGGATTATTGTAAATCTTTAAAATCGGGAAATCATATCAATTTTCAGTATTGACAGAGCCGGCACTATCACTGATCAGTAGGGGGAAATAGCAAGAGAGAGAGAGAGAGAGAGGGAGGGAGGGAGGGAGGGGAGGGAGGGAGGGAAGGAGGGAGGGAAGGAGGGAAGGAGGGAGGGAGGGAGGGAGGGAGGGAGTGGGAGGGAGAGAGAGAGAGAGAGAGAGAGAGAGAGAGAGAGAGAGAGAGAGAGAGAGAGAGAGAGGAGAGAGAGAGAGAAGAGAGAGAGAGGGGGCAGGGGAGAGGGACAAAGAGAGAGAGAGGGGGGGAGGAGGCGAGAGAGAAAGAGAGAGACAGAGAGAGAGAGAGAGGGAGAAAGAGGGAGAGGGAGAAAGAGAGAGAGAGAGGGGGGAGGGGGCGAGAGAGAAAGAGAGAGAGAGAGAGAGGGGGGAGGGGGCGAGAGAGAAAGAAAGAGAGAGAGGGGGGAAGAGAGAGAGAGAGAGAAAGAGAGAGAGAGAGAGAGAGAGAGAGGGGGGGGGGAGGAAATCTAATATTCTTCCTGCACAGGCCACGGAAATGCTACACCTGACTGAGCTCTAATGCTGCTAATAATGTAGATGTTCTTTTGTTTCTTTTATCTCTCTTTTTTCCATGTTCTTCTTGCAAATCTTATCAATCTTTACCAATCACTCCTTTCTTTTTATCATCATCATCATCATCATCTATTGATACTATAATTTTTTTCCGAAAATCCATAATATATATCTATTTACTTTTATGTTATTGAATATCTTTATCATATCTTATTTAGTTTTATTACGCTTATATATAACATTATTATGTTATATAATTTTTTACTCATTTTATCTGACCCTCTTTTTTCTCACATATTCCATTTCACTGAATTTTATTTGATTCTATTTTACTTTATACAATTTTTATCTGTTTCGTTTCATTTAAGATACTTTCTTTCTATTTTATTCATCTATTTTCATGTTGTATTATTCCATCTCATTCTATTTTACCTTATCTTATTTCAAACCTTAAGGAACTTATGCGTTTCGTCGCCTTTATCATGTTATTCTGTCTTATCTTTTTCATTTGTTTTGTTTAATAAATCCTAAGAACTGCCTAAATGAACCTGTGCATTTCGTAATCTTTTAACATGTTATTTCATTTCATTTCATTCGTTTCTTTTTCTTATTCTTTCATTCTATCTAACTTCACTCTACTTCGTTCCGTTCTATATCACTTCACTATCTTCTATCACATTTCACTTCATATTATTTTTAACTCTCAATAAATTCGAAAAACTTTGGTCTACCTGTTCCGAGTCAAGAGTCGTGGGTCCTGGCTTTGGAAACTCCATTTTGGGGTCTTAGTGGGAATGGGAATGGGAATGGCTCTGGAATTGCTTGTTTTACTCTTTTGTGTGTCTGTCACTGCATTTTTTGTAAGTTTATTTTGCTCTTAGTTTTTTTTCCCGTTTATTTTTATTTATTTATTTTTATTGGTTTATTGATTCATTTGTTAATCAGCATTTTCCTTTTTCTTCTTCTTTTTTTTTTATTCTTGTCGTTATTCACTTATACTTTTTGTCTGTGGATACGTGTATTTTATTTCAATGGGCTATCTAATCCATTGTTTCCTGTATGTGTATATTTGATAAATCAATTATTTACACTACGACAATTAAACAAAAACCTTGCGATTTGGCCTCACACTTCATTTACGTTTCAATCTTACTATGTTCAATTAATTCTATTCTTGTTCTTATCGCTACGCTTTTGTCTTAGTAACGAGCATGTTCAAAATAGTATTAAATGGAAGAGAATAACACGCAATATATATTTTTTCTAGGGAGGGGGTAGGGTGGGGGGGGTCAGGTTATCAAAGTGTCAAACGCATTTCATTCTCTGGAAAAGGGAAAAGAAAAGAAAAAATATATATACACATCTGTCTTTCTATTTTTATAGCTATCTGTCTGTCTGTCTGTCTGATTATCTATCTGTCTATATATCTATCTATCTATCTATCTATCTATCTGTCTGTCTGTCTGTCTGTCTGTCTGTTTATATGTCTGTCTATCTGTCTGTCTATCTATCTAT
>NC_091584.1:205651-211206 GCF_042767895.1 Penaeus vannamei | reverse complement strand
TTTCTCTCTTTTGCCATTTCTGTTTCTCTTTCTTTAGCTCTTGTCCTTTATTCTCTTTACCTGTCTATCCATCTCTCTCTCTATCTATCTATCCATCCATGTATCTATCTATATACATCTGTCTCTCTCTCTCTCTCTCTCTCTCTCTCTCTCTCTCTCTCTCTCTTTCTCTCTCTCTCTCTCTCTCTCTCTCTCTCTCTCTCTCTCTCTCTCTCTCTCTCTCTCTCTCTCCGAAGTAGGTTTATCTACATATCACAGGTAAAAAAAAAAAAAAGGTATCCAATTAATGTCCCGTTTTCTACCTGCATTCATCTCCCAGGGAATGTAGGACAGACTCCGAAATTTACTGCAAGTGCCAAAGTGCGTGTTTAGTGACACTGTGACGTCATTGCTCCTGGCACTGGCACCTGAGCCTTTATTCCGAGCACCGGCAAAATCCATACTCCTCGGCATCCGGCTCTCTGTTGGCCCGGCTCGTTAATCCGGCTTTGAAATGGATATTTCGGCTGTCTGAATTTGTTAGAAATGGGTAGAGTGATATTTTGGTTATTGGATCTTTATCTCTGTCTCTCTGTTTACCACTCTCTGTCTGTTTGTCTGTTTCTGTCTCTCTCTCTCTCTCTCTCTCCTCTCTCTCTCTCTCTCTCTCTCTCTCTCTCTCTCTCTCTCTCTCTCTCTCTCTCTCTCTCTCTCTCTCTCTCTCTCTCTGATTTTTTCCCTATCTATTCCGTTATTTTGTCCCCGTACATCTTTCTTCCCCTTTTACATATCTCTTCCTCTCTCCTTTTTTCTGCTGTTGTTTGTTTTTTTGTCTTTCGACCCTCCTGCTCTCTCTCTCTCTCTCTCTCTCTCTCTCTCTCTCTCTCTCTCTCTCTCTCTCTCTCTCTCTCTCTCTCTCTCTCTCTCTCTCTCTCTCTCTCATTCAGTCAAATCACAAACTGAACTTCAACATTTTCTTCTTCACCTGTCCCTCCCCCACCCCCAAGCTCCCTCACCCCCTAACGCCCCTCCCCTTCCCCCCTTCCTGTCAAACCCACTTAACTTCCTTACCCCCTGCCCCGCCCTCCATGCCCCCACCCCCTCCCTACGCCCCCCGAGGCCCCAACTCACCCATCATAAGACGCGGAGAGGTAGAGGGCGTAAGAATTCGTGGCTTGGTGGTTCTTCACGCCCACGGTGAGCTCCGGTAGGCGTGCTTTGAGGCGAGCGAGGAGCCAGTTGAGCGTCGACTCTCTGGTTCCGCCCGCCATTACCACCACCACCTCGCAGTCCTGAAATTCGGAGGGGATACGGGGCTATTAGTATTTTCATTTTCGATTCTGTTTTGGCGGCGGGTTTGGGTTTTTTTATTTGTTCAATAGATTTGTTTATCTGTGGATGGTTTATTGCGTTGTCTGTGTTTGTTTTGGGAGGTGGTCTATATATTGTGTGTTTTGTGTTCATTGTGTTATCTGTGTGTTTATAATTGTTTTTATTTGTTTTATAGCTGTGTCGTGTTCAATGTTTATTCTGTGTCTGGGTTTTGTTTTAAATTTTATTCATATTCCAATCATTTTCAAGTTATTGTATTAGCCTTCTCTCTTGTTTGAATTATCATTAACGTTATAATTACAAAACATATAATTGCCATCACTGCTAAATTTGAAATGTGAAATTCCATAAAAAGAATAAAGAGATTACATAACACAAGAAATTTCCATGTTTCTGAATACTTTTGCAGACCAAACTCTGCGAAAACTGTTTCTCAAGAAGTTCTCAAGCAAAATAATTTAACTGCATTGGAAAAAATTATATAACTTTATAAACAAATGCAAAAATAAACAAAAATACACATAATCTTACATATTCTAAGCATAATATCATCGTCAGCGATATCAAGAAAATCATCATACACAGTCTAACCATAAATTCAGAACTATGCAAAGTACAATACATATTATACCCTGCAAATAAAACAAAAAAATACTCTAAAAATTTGGAATATGCATTTCATTTCCCATTCGGCTTTCATCACACGTCCCAAAAATACAGTATGAATAATCATACTATTATAACCTTAAATTCATAACCATTACAACGTGCAATACTTATTTTACCCATATCCTATAAATGAAACAAACTCAATCTAAAAATACGCCTTTCATTTCCTATTTGTCTTCCAACACACATCCCGAAAAATAAAGTATAAACAACCCATACGCAGTCTAGCCATAAATTCACAACCATGCAAACAACACAAACTAAATCTAACATCGATTGGAATACGCATTTCACTTTTGTTCTTTGTTCCACGGCCCGGAAATGCAACGTCCTTTCCGCGTCCGTTTTCCGCCGAACAATATCATAACATTCGGAATTGTACAGCAGGAAAACAGACGACCCTTTAATTACAATTGTGTGGACAGTAATGCAGTTAATTAAGGACTAACGGTCATTTGAGTTAATGGGGAAACGTGCTTATAGCGGTTCTTAAATCATTGCGTAATTAAGGTTAATTACGGGAGGCGTAATGATGAACGGTGTTGCTGGCGCTATCAGAGGATTATGATAATGAGAATTATGGGGATGGTGATAGGGATTACGATGGGAAAATGTTTAATGGAAATGATAATGAAGAGGATAACAAAAAGTATTAAAACGTAATGATAATGCTAGTAATAATGATTATGAAAATGATGATTATAGTACCACTGCTACTGCTAAACATGATAATCATTATAGTAACATTAATGATGATAACAGTGATATTATTGTTAATAATAATGCTGTTGTTATTATAATAATAGCAATGACAATGATGATGATAATGGTGATGATAATGATGATTGAAATAATGATAATAGTGATTGTCATTATTATTTTCATTGTCATAAGTCCTCATTATCAATATAATTATGATTTTCATCACCATCATCATCACCGCCTTTTTGATGATGACAACAACAGCAATAATTGGAATAAACAAGAATTTTTAATTTGGGGATATGAACAAACAATACAGATTGAATACCCCATCAATACCCAAAGCAACTACGTTATTTCAGTAATAAGCAGTTACGTCACTTTTACTATTGAAGGAGCAAATTTACAGCATATTAACAGCATGAATTGGCTGTGTTATTCGCCCCTATCTCTCCTTACCTTTTGTCGTGTGTTGTAACCATTTTCGTGTAATTTTAATTTTTGTTGTTATTTTGATTTAATCTTGTTTTAATTTTGGTTCTTGTAATTTTCATTGTCGATATCATTTTCGTTTCAGGAATTATATTTTTTGCATCATTATTATCGTTGTCATTGACATCAGTGAGATAGAAAAAATCATTATATTCATTTAATGATTTTTTCTATCTCACTGATGTCAATGCTGTTATCTGATATCATCATAATCCTATTTTAGTTGAAACTGTTGTCATCATCACATCAATATTATCACAATATTCTTCTCTATGCTGTTATCATTATATCCTTCCCTCCTTCTTTTTGTTCTTAGATTTTTATCAACTTTTACGTTCGGTTCTTCAAAGCTCCATGTATCAGACTGAAGCACACAGACATACTCTGAAGCATTCAATACTGACAAATCTCTATCAAATCTCTGAAATTGTTGGTCATATTACAATACGATGATGCTTTATTTGTTACGTTGTCCATGGATCAGGAATCTATTTATTAGATTTCGTGGATGATTCGAATCCGTGTTCGGATCACTACCGGTGCAATTAAAGGAATGAAAGAAAATGGGTGAAATCAAAGAAAATGGGTTTTCTAGCAACAGAATATTCGTTTTCTTTTTTAATTGTATGGTAGACTTACACATGTATGTCTATGAGTGGCCCTTTGTGGAGGTTTTCTCTCTAGTTCTATGTTGTTTCCAGTTTTACATTCGTCACACAACCCACAGAGAAGCCCACGCAGTCTCTCTTTCTAATCAGTTTCTTATTAAGTATGAAAATCTGATCTCACTCTATATACGCTTGTGATATCTACAACTTCTGAGCATTTTGGTAAAACACTCTAATAATACTCGATGAAGTTAATTATCATATTCATAAGGGATATTTCGGCGCCAGAGGGACGCAAAATAAGCAAAAACATCAAAGGCTTACAGAAACCCTGTTAGCAAGGGCGTTCACATCATCGCACCGTGTAAATGCGGCACAAACAGACAACGCAACACATACGTGAATGGCTGTTCACTCGGCGACCACAATATGTAGGATCGACTTAATTACCCCGGGAATGAGCAGGAAATGTGGGGTATCAGCTGAATTATCTATGCATTAGCAGGTCTAGGGATAATCATGCGTGTAACCTAAGGCCTGTAGGATTTCTGAGGGGGGTGGGGGGTGAGGGGGGTGGGGGTGAGCGTGGTGTTAAACTCGCACAATATTGATACTGATAAAGTTAAAAGAGTCTATCATTAAGTCCTTTTTGGAACGATCCTGCCGTAAATGTGATATTGACAACATGGATGGATGATGATCAAGATAATGAAGATTAAACAAATGAGGCTGGTGATAACGATGAATGATGGTAATGAATGATGATGATGATAACAATGATGATAGTGAAATGACAAGTCCGTCTCCCCTAAACACCTAAAATTCACCTCATTAGCATTATTATCATTTCTCACAGAAATATGAATTGACAGAATGAGACAAGCGAAAGAGAAACAAGAATGAGATAAGTTAATAAACCAAACACCGCAACCTCACCAGGCTCAAATATCAATGAAATGTCACGCAGATATAAATATATCAAAGAACTGATGAAATGAATCATTAATGAAACAATCAGCAGACGGTGAGAATGCGTCCGAGACATCTAAATATTACGGTTTGGTTGTTAGATCAACAGCCTTACCTTTATCAAAAAAAAAAAAAAAAAAAAAAAAAAAAAAAAAAAGCAGTACGAACTGGCCAAATTAATGCATTTTATCATGGTATTGAATATATCTGTACTATTATCATTACTTACTTTTGTTATCACTAAGAGTAACGATAATAATGGTAATAATATTATTATTGTTGCTAGCTTTATTGTCATCTTTATTATTATTACTATTTTCTATAATCAATAGTATCGTAATTATTGTTACCATTAGAATCACGATCATCAATAATATTGTGTGTGTGTGTGTGTGTGTGTGTGTTTGTGTGTGTGTGTGTGTGTGTGTGTGTGTGTGTGTGTGTGTGTGTGTATGTATCTGGGTGTGTGTGTCTGGGTGTGTGCATATACATGTGTGTTTGCATATACGTGTGTGTGTGTGTGTGTTTGCATATACGTGTGTGTGTGTTTGCATATACGTGTGTGTGTGTGTTTGCATATACGTGTGTGTGTGTGTTTGCATATACGTGTGTGTGTGTGTTTGCATATACGTGTGTGTGTGTTTGCATATACGTGTGTGTGTGTTTGCATATACGTGTGTGTGTGCATATATGATGTGTGTATGTGTGTTTGCATATACGTGTGTGTGTGTGTGTTTGCATATCCGTGTGTGTGTTGCACATATTATACGTGTGTGTGTGTGTGTTTGCATATACGTGTGTGTG
>NC_091584.1:190651-195651 GCF_042767895.1 Penaeus vannamei | reverse complement strand
GTCTCAGGCACCTTCACTGAGCAAGTATGATTCTCGTCTGGAATTTACCTTCGTACTCTCCTAATATAACAACATCAGCGAGAATCTCTGATCCACCAAGCAAAAAGAGTTTTTTTTTTCCTCCTGTTTTCGCTTCTTCTTTTAGATTGGGAAGCGAGGGGTTTTAATTTCATTTCCGTTTTCTCTGATGGAACATTAGATTTTTTGCCGTTTTCTATTTCCTCTTTCTATTTCTTTTTGTTTTTCATGTTCTTTCTTTCTTCTTTAAGGTGGATGGAATGCTTAGATGTTTTTGTTTGTTTGCTTGTTTTGCTTTGATTATTCGAAGCATGCAACAGAAGAGGTTCTCAGGCACCGTCACTGAGCGAGGACGACCTTCATCGTGCATTCAGCGCCAGGTCTGACGACCCGCCGAGGTGCGAATTAGGCTCCGGCGCTAAACATAGGCGTATTAGGAGCCATAACAAGGCCCTCCATCGCAGAGTCTGTGCCATAATTGAGGAGAAAGCAAAATGGAACGAAGTGTGACGTCAGAAAGAAAATGCATGACAACGAAATTACCAGCAAGCGGTTTTTTGGTGAAGGAGAAGCAGAAAGCGCTAAAGAAGAGACCTTTCCGCCCCTGAACGGAAATAGCCCTGGTCTTCCAGCAACATCTAGTTATGATACGTCAGAAGTGCTCCTATTATTCTCCGCATGGGCCTCAAGGCACTAACAGAATAGCTTTTGTTCAGCATAGACAGGTCGGTGTTGAATGTGAAGAAGGCCTTTGGACCAGACACCATCAGTCCTCAGTTCCTCGAAAACTGTTTCTACTCCTCGACTTGCCCAGACCTTCAGTGGATGCTTGAAACAGAGAGGCCAGCAAGAAATCCTCCAGTAGACGAGAAAAGACACAGATCTGGACCTCAGAATCACCACCATTCTTTCTCTTTTCTTTTGAGGTTTAGCAGAGGACCAACAGCATCGACGGCTCGAGGTCTTTGCAAGGCTCGGTTCTTATGCTTGGTTCCGAAAAGACCCAAGTTACGGCGGTCCTTCGCTCCCAGGGACTGCCAAACCATGGAGGGAACAATTTAGTTCGATGACCAAACTTTAGATATTGATGGAAGTATTTCAATTCTTGGTGTAACCTATGACCCCAAACTTTGAACGCGAGGAGGGAATCGCCAAGAGAGCCTCCCCGCGTGCCACATGCTTCGGGAAAAGGAGACACCTTTTAGGTGCCTGAAGCCTCATGGTCCTCTGCAGAGCGATCCCCTTCTGGGTATGCCCGCTCGAGTGATGCCCAGGACATGTCAGCAGAGGGAACGCCTCGTCAGCGGCACATATTGTCAGGAGGACCTGTTCCCACGTCGCCGGGATGTGGCAGCTCTTGCAGTGATGCACCGAGGGAAGATCCAGTGAAGATCCACAGCTGCCACGACTGCGCTATTCCAGTCTCTCCTTCCGGCGAGGGTCTGGCGGAGCGGTCCAGCGGCGGCCACTCCGCCCCCGCAGCGCCACGCGAGGCCCTGGAATTCGTGAAGGCGCGGCGCAACGGTGGCGGCGTCTATGACCGCAACAGCAGTATTCATGTATTCGATTATTGAATGTTTTATTATCTCCATAACCTGTGCTGTTTTTTATAAATCGGATTTAACTCGTATGAACTTTATCGTTCTCAAATCGAATTCAACTTTTAGATAATGTTTTACCACTAGAGACAGACACACAAGCAGGCAGAGACAGAAGCACATCTGCAGGAGTGTAAATGAAATTGCCGCTATGTCTTTTTAGGGATTTTCACCGAAATTGCAACAATTTTGAATACCATAAACAATACCATTAAGCGCACCTTAACCATTATAAGCCACAACCGTCTTCTCGTGGTTATTTGCAGAGATCCAGAAACCTTCACAAAACGCAAGAAAATGTAAAGCAGGAGACTTGCAACCGATGATCAGTGTGGTGACCTTGCTGGGGCCAAAGGTCAATAACCTTTCGGTGTATATTTAACATGCCGAAAGAGTGGGAGCAATAATTCATGGAGAAGGCGATGCAGAAAAATCAAGTTTGTTTAGCTCAGTCACACAGTTTGGTCAGTTAGTTTATTCTTAGATACTTTGGCTATGAAAGACATAGGCCGAAAGAATGAAAAAAAAATCCATAAAAAAAACAAAAAGGATTAATTATCATGTTTACTATGAATCTCATATTTCGTGATTAAAATTATCATAACATCATGTAAACCATATGATTTTTTTGTTCTTTTTCTAACTGACGAAAATAGTTCAGGAATGTCCAATAATCATGAAACTGAAATATATATGACGAACTGGGGGAGGAAATAACTGATAAAGAGTCGGGCTGTTCAATTAAACAGTAATTATGCAAAAAAGAAAAAAAAATCAGAATAAAATCCATTATTCTCTTCCTGTCGCTCTCCTGTTCTTTTCGTTCTTTGTCTTTGTTTCATTCTCTTTTGTTGCTTCGTCTATCTATTTATCTCTGTCTCTATCTATCTATCTATCTATCTCTCCTTCTATCTCTCTCCCTCTATCTCTCTCTCCCTCTTTCTCTCTCTTCCTCTATCTCTCTTTCCCTCTCTCTCTCTCTCTCCCTCTCTCTCTCTCTCTCCCTCTGTCTCTCTCTCCCTCTATCTCTATCTCTCCCTCTATCTCTCTCTCCCTCCCTCTCTCTTTCCCTCCCTCTTTTACACACACATATACATATGTGTATGTGTGTGTGTAGCAAACAGATATTTATAACCGAGTCCACCTTATCCTACCTTTACTCTCTCCCACCCTTCCTTCCTCACTATTTTTCTTTGTTCCCTCGATTTCTCCCTTTTTCGCTAAAAGATGCGTTGAGGAATCACCCTCCCCCCCCGCTTTCCTACCCCCCCCCCCCTCCCCCTGGTCACACACACCCGTCAATAAACCTCGAGGGAAATGGTGATTCTCGGATGAAAAATTATCGCCAGGAAACCGCAATGACAATCAGGAAAGAGTCCATTTTCACATTAGCTGTCGGAGGTTCCTTTGTGTGGAGGAAGTTATAAAAGAGGGAATTTTTTTTAGTTTTTTTTTTCTTTTTTTTTGCGGGTGGGGGGGGGGAGGGTTATTTTTTGTGTGTATGATTTAGGTGATTCCTTTTCTTTCGAAGGTTCGTGTTTTTTTTTTTTTTTTTATCAGGTGAATTCCATTAGAAAATAAATGGAATTCGTTCTTCCGGAATTTGTTTTTATTTTTCTGCTCGTAGTGTGTGTGTTCTGATATTTTTTTATGGAATTTTTGTCGATTTTTGTCGATGTCATTTTCTTGTTTTTGATAAAAGATTTTTTTCTTAGGGGGAAAGGGGGTACGGGGTAGGGGGTAGGGACAGGGGGTTGACCAGAGAGGATGGACGGGGGGGGGAGGGGGGGGAGAGGGAAGGGTAAGGCAGTGGTTGGGTAAGGGGATAGTCTAAGGTAAGAGAAGGGGTGATGTAGGGTAGGGGGTACGGCTAAAAGATACCTATTGCGGTGGATATAAGGAAAAAGCTTGGAGGGGGTGTTGTCGTTAGTTATGGAAGTTAGGTAAAGTGTATAGGCGGTGGAGAGGGGTAGGATAGGGTGGGGGGAGGGCATGGGTAAAAGTAAGGGGTTCGGGTATAGAAGGGGGCTTAGTAAAAAAAAAATGTAGTGACTGAAGCGGTGTAGAATAAGGAAATGTGTGATAAAACGAGGTAACGTGAAAAACAGAGTAAATATGAACAAAGAATGTAAACAAACGAGGAAACGAGTATTTAATAATGGGCGAGTTATCATTTGTCAAGTCACCACTTAATGCTCAATGAGGCAGAGGAATGTGTGTGCGAGTCGATCTGTATTGATGCTGACTAAATATCCTGACGAGGTGGTCGAGTATAGATCGCGTGATAACAGCCGAGTTTCATAAAATCTTAAGTATTTTTTTGCCTTCTTTTTAACTTTGCACATAGCATAGCGTCATCTATGAATAGAACAGAATGTCAAAAGGGAACACGCACACACACAGGACACACACACATGCACGCTTACTTACACAAACAGGACACACACACCTGCACGCATACCCACACACACAGGGCACACACACCTATACGCATGCACACATACACAAGACACACACACCTACACGCATACCCACACACACAGGACACACACACATGCACGCTTACTTACACAAACAGGACACACACACCTACACGCATACCCACACACACAGGACACACACACATGCACGCTTACTTACACAAAAAGGACACACACCTACACGCATACCCACACACACAGGACACACACACCTGCACGCATACCCACACACACAGGGTACACACACCTCTACGCATACACACATACACAGGGCACACACACATGCACGCATACGCACACACACACATAAACACAAATACACATGCTCTCATATCGCTATATATATACACAGATAGTGGAAGGGTGAATATATATCCTAGAGTCGTAGTCAACCAGAAATATAACAGTATGTCTAATGATTATATACAAAGATAATGAGAAAATTATCCCTATTACGGTAACATAAAACATACATTCTGCCCACACAGAAACATGAGGCTATGCAGGGAAGAGTGAAAGGTGTTAACGCATCCACATATATCCACACAGACATGCATATACACATTCGTAGACATACGCATATACATAAACATATGCATACACAGATACGGTAACATATACACATGTACTCTCCATAGATGTATATAGACATATATACATACATAGGCATAAACACCTCTAAAAACACATACACATATTCAGATACATACATTTTCACATTTTCATATACATACTTATGCGTAGACATACACTTACATAAACACATGCATATACATCCATATACCAGTGCATAGCCACATGCACATTTTATTCCACACGCAAACACAGATACATACATCACTTATATATACATACTCATTCGTAAACATACATGTGGGTCCTACAAATGCACGCCTATATAAGC
>NC_091584.1:185000-190151 GCF_042767895.1 Penaeus vannamei | reverse complement strand
TGTGTGTGTGTGTTTGTGTGTGTGTGTGTGTGTATGTGTGTGTGTGTGTGTGTTTGTATGAATGTGTGTGTGTATGAATATATATATATATATATATATATATATATATATATATATATATATATATATATATATATATATATATATATATATATACATATACACACGAATGTTCTGTACAAAACACTTCGCTATAGACAGACACATGAATCGAAATATTCGTATAGACAGACAAACGGAAACATACAATCATAAACATTTTTAACATCCATTGTGAGATTACTTTAGCCACGCCCACTCGCGCCCATGCAAGGTCCTGATGGAAATACGTTGCCACCAAAGAAAAAAGAAAAAGAAAATGTATATATATATATACATATATATATATATATATATATATATATATATATATATATATATATATATATATATATATACATATATATATACATACATACATATATATATATAAATATATATATATATATATGTATATATATATAAACATATATATATATATATATATATATATATATATATATATATATATATATATATATATATAAATGAGAATAAGTGAATGAAATCAAAATTTAGAGAAGTAGATAAGTAAATAAAATGATATTTTTTTGATAAATAGATGAATAAATAAAAGAAATTAGAAAAAAAAATACTAGTAAATAATAATAATAATAATACCAATAATAATAATGATAAGTAAATGAAATGAAGACATTATAAAAAGTTCTTTAATAAAAAGTAAAACAAAATAGATAAATGGATAGAAGATTAAAAAAAAAAAAAAAACGGTAAGTCGACGCAGCTTTGCACAGCCATGCACTCAGCCGTCCCTGACACGTGCAAGGGAGGCAAGTGCATGTCTACATTCATGCACACACTTATGTTGATTGTGTCGTATACCTGTTGTGTCCTCACTGCCTTCCTCGCACATTTTGGTTTGTTTTTTTATTTTATTTTTTCCTTTGGTGTTTTTCCATTACAATTTTTATTCCTGTTTTAAATTTAGGTTTCCTGTTTTGTTTTGTTTTTATTATTGCTGTTTTTTTTTTCTTTTCTTTTAATTATAATTCATCTTTCTTTGTTTTCGGGATTATGTATATGCGGCATTATCTCACGTTATATCAAGATCCTCAGGTTCCATTTTCGTAAATTTAGAGTCAAAGGAAACGGAATAATTCTCCTTTAATATCGTTCAGTCTTTTTACTTTTTTTTTTCCTTTAAAGGAACGTATATATATACAACTCAACAGGAACGTTTGTCGGAATTTCTTCACACCGGATGATCTAGATTAATCCTCTTTTAGGACAAAAAACTACTCGCAATCATCCGAAACCGAATGTCACCGAAATGCCAAATCCACCTCGAAGTCTCCCGATCATCGAAGTCGCAACGAACACATCCGAACAACCGGACCTGCTGCTCCCGCTCTGCCCGAATTTAGTATCGACGGCGCGAGGAGGAGAGACACACGTCCTCTCTCCGGCATAGCTGGGGAGAGACTGACCCAACGCCTCTCCTACACCGCACTGCGACGCCCCTCGTTTGGGCTCGGCAGCGATGGTGGGGAAGGAGTTGGAGGGAGAGATGGAGCTGGAGGGAGAGTTGGAGTTGAAGGGAGAGATGGAGCTGGAGGAGGAGTTGAAGGGAGAGTTGGAGTTGGAGGGAGAGATGATGGTGAAGGAGGAGTTGGAGGGAGAGACGGAGCTGGAGGAGGAGTTGAAGGGAGAGATGATGGTGAAGGAGGAGTTGGAGGGAGAGAAGGAGTTGGAGGGAGAGATGGAGCTGGAGGAGGAGTTGAAGGGAGAGAAGGTGGTGAAGGAGGAGTTGAAGGGAAAGATGATGGTGAAGGAGGAATTGGAGGGAGAGTTGGAGTTGGGGGGATAGATGGAGTTGGAGGAGGAGTTGAAGGGAGAGATGGAGTTGGAGGAAAAGATGATGGTGAAGGAGGAGTTGAAGGGAGAGTTGGAGTTGGAGGGAGAGATGGAGGTAAAGGAGGAGTTGGAGGAGGAGCTAGGAAGTGGTGAAGGAGGAGCTAGAAGAATGAGATGGAGGGAGAGTAAAAGGATAAGCCGGTTAGTGGAAATCGAGAGAAAAGGTGGAGTTGGAAGGGGGGAGGCAGAAGATATAGATGGAGGAGGAGGTGGAGAAAGAAATGGCAAGTAGGAGAAGGGGGAAGTTGGGGGGGGGGGAGATGGAGGAAACGTTGGAGCTGAAAAAGGAGGAGACGGGTGGAGGAGAAGATGGAGATGAGATAGGAGGGAGACCGATAGCAGAAAATGGGGGAGGGTGGGGGAGTCGTGGAAAAAAATAGAAGTGAAATGACGAGGAGGTGGAGGAGGCCGATAAAAGTGAGGCAAAAGAAAGAGGAGAAGAAAGAGAGAATGAGAGATGGAAGGCGAGGGGGATGAGTGGAGAGAATAATATAAAGCAAAATTAAAGAAAATGAAAGAACAAAGACGTAAAAGGCAATAGCAAAAATTGGAGAGAGAGAAAAAGAGCGAAGTAGAGAAAGGGAAACGAAGAAACGAGAAAGATGCAACAAAGAAGAGAGAGAGAAAGAGAAAGAGAAGGCCGGAACGACGAAAGGAAAAACCGGACCAAGGAACAGAAGAGGAATAACCTAAAAAGGGATAAAGAGAAACCAAGAGAAGAATTGAGAATATATGGGGAATGATAACATTAGACACAGATAACTGACAATCAGTACTACACCTTTAAGTGAATACAAGACACATTAAGAGAAGGATGAGCCCGAATTCTCCCTCTCTCCCATCTCTCTCTCCGTCTCTCCCATCTCTCTGTTTCCCTATCCTTTCTCTTTCTCTTCTCCTTCCTCCGTCTCCTCGGTCTGCAAACCCCTTCTGTCTCCTTTCAGTCTCTCTCTCCCTCTCTCCCGTTCTCTCTCTCTCTCTCTCCCGTTCTCTCTCTCTTTCTCTCTCTCTCTCTCTCTCTCTCTCTCTCTCTCTCTCTCTCTCTCTCTCTCTCTCTCTCTCTCTCTCTCTCTCTCTCTCCCTCTCTCTCTCTCTCTCCCTCTCTCTCTCTATTCTCTCTCCCTTTCTCTCTCTCCTTTTCCATCCTGCCCTTCCGTCCCTCCCCCTCCTCCTTATCTTCTTCCCCCTTTTTCCCTCCTACTCCCTCATCTTCTTCCCTCCCTTCCATTCCTTCCTTTCTTCCTTTGCGTCATGTTCCTGCTTCTGTTACCTTCTCCTCCCTTCCAACAACCTCCTCCGTCTCCCCTGCACCTCCTTCTCTTCCTTCTCTTCCTTCTCCCCCTCCTCCCTCCCTCCTTCCTTCCTCCCTCCCTCCCTCCCTCCCTCCCTCCCTCCCTCCCTCCTCCCTCCCTTCCTCCTCCCTCTCCCTGCCTCCCTCCTTCCTCTCCTCCCTCCTCCCTCCTCCTCCCTCCCTCCCTCCTCCTCCCTCCCTCCCCCCCTCCCTCCCTCCTCCCTCCCTCCTTCCTTCCTCCCTCCCTCCTCCCTCCCTCCCTCCTACAGCCCTTCATCACCAAACCACCTCACGAAACCGCTGCCTTTCTCTTTTATGATTATCTCTCTCACCTTCCCTTCCTCCAAATCAAACACGTGTGAAAATGAGGGAATATCCCCCCCCTCCCCTCACTGCCCTCCCCCGTCCCTCACGAGATACCCCTCTTACCCCCCCTACCCTTTCCTCTTTATTCACTGCTCTGTACTTTATTGTTATCTCATTATCCCCCTCTCCTTACTCCCTCCCCCTCGATTATCCCTCCCCCAACTTCCCCACCCTCATACCCCCATGTAACTCTCTCCTCATTTATCCCTTAACCCCCTCCCTCTCTCCTTCATGCTTCCCCAATCATCTTTCCACTGCCCCTTGTATTCCTCATCACCTTCTCCTCACTCCTCTCCCCACTCTCTCACTTCACTCATCATCCCCTACCCATTTCCCTCCCTCCACAGATCTCCCCTCTCTCCTCTCTCCCCCTCCTCACTCCCTCTCCTCCTCCTCATTCCTCTTCCTCACTCCCCCATCCCCCCACACACACCTTTCTTCACCCCCCCCTCAATCTCTCCTCATCCTTGCCTCATCACCCGTCATTACCCCTTCCTCATTACCCTCACTTCAAAATAGTTTCCTCTATGAGAGAAGAAACTAAAGGGGTTGCCATATTTACCATTAAAATCCTTGGCGCTTTGTTTTTTGGATTTGTTTTAAACATTTTTTTGTTGTTTTTCATCAGATCTATAGATATCAATAGCTTGGGTTAAATGTCTGTTGAATGCAAATGACGAAAATGATAATGATGGTGTTGATGATGATTATCATTATAATACCGAATGTAATAGAAACAATAGTTGTATCTGTGATGATCGTAATGGTAATATTAATTACTATAAATCAATAATAATGACAACTAATGGTAAAAACAACATCAAATGACCTTCCTTACAGCCGTTTCCACGACATCCCGAGACAGGCAAGACTTCCCTGCATTTCGAAAAGTTTCCGCGAGTCAAAATGTGCTCCATCAAGAACCGCAGTTTCCGAAAGAACTGCCATATTTTTTTTCTGCTTCTTCTTTTCTTTTCAATCTTAAGTTTTCTCTTCCTTCAGAAATCAGACTTGGAAGTTGGGCTAATTAATGGAGATAACAAAAAGAGTTTACGTTTCGGGGAGAGGGAAAAACAAAAGCAAAAAAATGGTAAGGGATTCGACCGTATGAGAAGCGGAATCTGATCCTTTTGCGGCGCGAGGAAGTGGTTCGAACTCCGCTTTCGAATCAATAAACAAAGTGCTTCGCGAAACTTCGGAAAAATATGTATATAAACAGATGTAACAAAAACGTTATCGAGAACAGCAATTAAAAACCCTATAAAAGAAGAAAGACGAAAAACAGTAATTAATGAAAGTAAATAGATATTTGTTTTTGCCCAAAATATGTTAAAAACAAGCATAAAAAAGGTATATAAATGTAACAAAATCGATAACAACAACAATTCATGAAAAACAAGGAACTATTCTGTAAAGATGTAAAGCGGGGAAAAAGAGAAGGCAATCCGATTAAAGATGCGAGAAAGAACCGCTTCTCGGAAACTAACCGTGAGATTTTACGTGAGAAACATTTAAGCGGCGAAGATCGACGGGTTCATCGC
>NC_091584.1:147500-152500 GCF_042767895.1 Penaeus vannamei | reverse complement strand
GAGAAAGAAAGAGAGAGAGAGAAAGTGAGTGAGAGAGGGAGGGAGTAAGAGAGAAAGAAAGAGAGAAAGAGAGAGAAAGTGAGTGAGAGAGAGAGGGGACTGGAGGGAGAGAGAGAGAGTCAGTCAATAATAAACATTCTTTTAACAACAAGCAAAGGGTGGATAAAGAAAAATCAAAGTACTTACGAACCGCCTTCAGAAAATCAAATTCAATATTTTTTAATGATATGAAAAGCTGAGAATTCACCGCTTTGCCTAAAAGCTCTTGAAATCAGTTTTATCTTCGGCCGAAGGAACACAAATCCTAGAAAATTTCAGGTTCCTCTTGAACTCTTCAACGAATATTTACTTTCGTAAAGACACTCCAAGGAAAGAGAGATAAAACAGTGACCTTTTATTCCTTATATAAAACTTTTTTTCAACTACATCGCAAAAAAAAAGAAAATAAAAAAAAAATATAAACAAAGATATTTACATTTAACTATCTTTATGTTCGCTGTTCAAATAAGATATATGGGCAGATAAGTAGATTAAAGGGGAAAGTTTTTGTTTTGTGCGTGTGTGAGAAAGAGAGAGAGGGAAAGAGAGAAAAAAAGCGTTGTGAATCTAGATTTGCAGTGTTTTTATGATTAAACAAATGTTTCAGAAAAAAATAAAACGAAAGTTTATCTGCTTATTTTTATCTGAATTACAGGCAAAAAATCTTTTGTAGACAAAAGTGTTGAAGTTACAGAGAGAACGGGTGAGAGAGAGAGAGAGAGAAGGAAGGAGAAACACACACGCACACACACACACACACACACACACACAGAGAGAGAGAGAGAGAGAGAGAGAGAGAGAGAGAGACAGACAGACAGACAGGCAGACAGACAGATAGAGATAGATAAGGGGGAAGAGAGAGAGAAAGAGAGACAGAAAGACAGACAGACAGACAGACAGACAGAGATAGAGAGGGGAAAGAGAGAGAAATAGAGAAAGAGAGAGAGAGAGACAGACAGACAGAGAGAGAGAAGGAGAAAGAGAGAGAGAGCGATCAGCCTTGGCGTTATTTTTAACCGCGAATTTATCGACTAGAATTTATCGACTGTAGCCCGACCTTTTTTTTCACCAGAAGCAATAACGCCCTCCACTGAGCACAATTCACATAATAATATTCACAATAATCAATCTTCCCGCGTCAGGGAAAGGATCCGACCCAAGGAAAGAATCTCGATCGTCTTTTGTTTTTCGCGAACAGCATCGGATCCTATACTTCTGGATCGTTACCCGCCCTTGTGGAACTTATCGTTTATTCAGATTCACTCCGCCGGGTCGTATTTCCTCGTCTATAGCACCCGGCTCGTGTTCCACACTTCAGCGCGCGCGCTCTCGCACCTCTCTCTCTCTCTCTCTCTCTCCCTCTCTCTCTGTCTCTCTCTCTCTCTCTCTCTCTCTCTCTCTCTCTCTCTCTCTCTCTCTCTCTCTCCTCTCCTCTCCTCTCCTCTCTCCTCTCTCTCTCCTCTCTCTCTCTCTCCTCTCTCTCTCTCTCTCTCTCTCTCCTCTCTCTCTCTCTCTCTCTATTTATCAATCTATATGTCAGTCTGTCTATTTCTCTCTCTTTCCCCGTACACACACACACATACACACACACACACACACACACACACATACACACACACACACACACATATATATATATATATATATATATATATATATATATATATATTTATATATATATATATTTATATATATATATATATATATATATATGTATGTATGTATGTGTATATATTGTATATATTGTCTCCTCTCCCTCCTCCTCCCCTCCTCCTCTCCTCTCCCTCCCTCCACTCCCCCCCTCCTCCCTCCTCTTCCTCCCCTCCCTCCTCTTCCCACCTCCCTCCTCCCTCCCTCCCCCTCTCCTCCCTCTCCCTCCTTCCCCCACCTTCCTCCTCCCTCCCCCTTCCTCTTCCTCCTTTCCCCCCACCTTCCTCCCTCTCCTCCTCCCCACCCCTCCCTCCTCTTCCTCCTTCCCCCCCTCCCTCCCCCTCCCTCCTCTCCCTCTCCCCCCTCCCTCCCTGGACACCATAGAGCAGCCCCAAAGACCGATTGCAGCGCCGACCCTTTTCATGCGGTTTCAAATGAATTAACAGTCACAAAGATAATTGGTCCTTGGAGTCAGGAGGCGATGAGGAGAAGGAAAAAGGTGATGGGAATGGATGATGGTGATAATGGTGAGGATATGGAGATGGAAGGGATGATGATGGTGATAATGGTGAGGATATGGAGATGGAAGGGATGATGATGGTGATAATGGTGAGGATATGGAGATGGAAGTGATGATGGTGGTGATAATGGTGAAGATATGGAGATGGAAGGGATGATGATGGGGATAATGGTGAGGATATGGAGATGGAAGGGATGATGATGGGGATAATGGTGAGGATATGGAGATGGAAGGGATGATGATGGTGATAATGGTGAGGATATGGAGATGGAAGGGATGATGATGGTGATAATGGTGGTGATGAGGGTGGTGAATATGATGATAGTGATGGTAGTGATGATGGATATGAAGAGGAAGATCATGAAGATTATGCTGTTTTTTCTCTCTCTTTCTCTCTCTCATTTCTTCTCCCTCTCCTTTATCATCATCACTGTTACCACCATTCATCACCATTATTCCTCATTATCTCTATTACTATTACTATTCCTCATTATCTCATCACTAATTCATTTCCCTTCCTTCTAGAAACAAATGCAATTACAAATTAATTAAAGGAAATAAAAAAAAACAATTATCCACGAAGGAAATTAAAACTGTAAATCAACTAAGGAAGAAGGAAAAGTCAGGAAATGTTGAAGAGTAAAAGGAGGAGAAACAGAAACAGAAAAAAAATATACAAACCCGATTAATCATTCCGATGCCTTTGGAAGACCACGAAAAATAAGATAAAAAAGAAACTTAACAAAGGCGTAGTTAAAATAACGCTAATAAAAAAAGTGATCATGTACTTTGATAAATGATAATGAAAAAGTTTCGGTTTGAAAAGAAAAAGACCAAAAATAAGTGATAAATCAAAGTAAAAGGCTGAATAAAAAAAAAAAAAAATGATCATGATCTTAATGATAAATAAAAGTAAAAAGTTTCGTTTTGAAAATAATACAAAAGACAAAAAAAAAAACAAAAAAAACAAGTGATCATGGACTTGACGATAATTAAGATAAGAAAGTTTCGCTTTGAAAATAAAGAAAAATCCCAAAATAAGTGACCATGGATTTATTGATAAGCAAAAGTAAAAAGTTTCGTCTTAAAAAAAAGAAAAAAAAAAGTGAGCATCGACGCGCGCATTCCCTTCGCTGCCAATTTGGTTCTCTCTTTCGGCTTCCAAAACACTTTTGGTTCTTAAACAATAGCTCTCGGGATTCCAACAGCAAGAGTCCATTTCCTTTGCATATACGTTCTCTATTGTTATATATATATACATTTTTTTTTGGGGGGGGGGGAGGAATTCTTTTATTGTTTGACTCTATCCTGCCACTCAATTTTTTTATTTATCTTTATCTTATTCATTTTCTTTCTGCTATTCTCTCCTTTCTCCTTTTTATCTCTTTCACTCTCTTTATCTCAATTTTCTCTCTCAAAACCGCCCCCCGTAAAAAGGAAAAACATGCCCAAAAAATATATAGAGAAGCTAATGCACAGAGAGAGAAAACTCAGACAAAGAGAGAGAGAGGAAATGAAGGAGTGGTAATAGGAAGAGAAGGAGGAGGACGAAGAGGGAGAAGAAAAAGAAGAGGAAGAAGAAGAAGAAAGAAAGAGAGAGAGAGGGAGAGAGAGAGAGAGAGAGAGAGAGAGAGAGAGAGAGAGAGAGAGAGAGAGAGAGAGAGAGAGAGAGAGAGAGAGAGAGAGAGAGAGAGAGAGAGAGAGAGAGAGAGAGAGAGAGAGAGAGAGAAAGAGAGAGAGAGAGAGAGAGAGAGAGAGAGCGAGATAAAGATATATATATATATAGAGAGAGATAGAGATAGATGGAGATAGATTGAGAGTGAGGGAAGGAGAGAGAGAGAATGAGAGAGAGATAGAGATAGAGAGAGGGAGAGAGTGAGGGAAAGAGAGAGAGAGAAAAAAAAATATATCTCGCAGTTTCTCCTCTTTTCACCCGGAAGGACGCAGCTGCCCTCAGTGACCCGCGCTCTCACCAGACACAGACATGACAACTCGCCTTTCTCTCTCTCTCTCTCTCTCTCTCTTTTTCTCTCTCTCTCTCTCTCTCTCTCTCTCTCTCTCTCTCTCTCTCTCTCTCTCTCTCTCTCTCTCTCTCTCTCTCTCTCTCTCTCTCTCTCTCTCTCTCTCTCTCTCTCTCTCTCTCTCTCTCTCTCTCTCTCTCTCTCTCTCTCTCTCTCTCTCTCTCTCTCTCTCTCTCTCTCTCTCTCTCTCTCTCTCTCTCTCTCTCTCTCTCTCTCTCTCTCTCTCTCTCTCTCTCTCTCTCTCTCTCTCTCTCTCTCTCTCTCTCTCTCTCTCTCTCTCTCTCTCTCTCTCTCTCTCTCTGTCCTTCCGTTTACACCCCCCCTCTTTCTCTTCCTTTAGCTCTCCATTCTCCTGGCTTTGTCGACCTTCCACCTCCTTGTTCCATTCATGCTTCTGTCTCCTTTCCTTCCACAAATTCCTTACGTTCTCACCATCTGCTTCTATTTACCCTTTCACCTTTCCGCTGTTTTCTTCATCATAATTCAGTTTTCATCTGTTTATCTTTTTTATTGAATTTGCAATTACTTCATTAATGTATTTAGACATTTCTGTTTATTCATAAGTTTATTCATTTTGGTACGTGTGAACAAAACGGTGATTTTGCCGATTTTTTTTCCTTTTTTTTTGGGGGGGGGGGGGGTAGGGGTATTGTCTTTTATTTCCACTTGTTTAGAATCTTCCAAGTTTCTGCTTCTCCACACGCCTTTTCTTTGCTCTTTCCAATAGTTATTATCCAACTTCATTCTTACTTTTACCATTTTAAACTCGA
>NC_091584.1:70000-77500 GCF_042767895.1 Penaeus vannamei | reverse complement strand
AAGTAAGACACTCATTTCGATAATCATGGAGTTTCACCAAAGTAAACATCACATCGGAAATAGTGCTTTAGATTTGTACAAATGAATAAATAGATAAATAATCAGACTGCTATGAGTCCCGCTGACAGACAGCCTGTGGTCACTCTAACCTCAAGAAAAAGATAAACTAGCAACTCAAGCGGACTCTGGGACACTCGGACTCGTCAAGCTTTGGGGTTTGAAGACTCGTACACAATGGGTTTTTTCTTCTTCTTTTTCTTAGTGGAAATTTGCCGCATTCAGTACTTTTTTTCCTCCGAAGAGGCGGCGAATGGGAGTGCTCCAGATAGATAGATAGATAGATAGAGAGAGAGAGAGAAAAGGATAGAGAGATAGAGAGAGAGAGAGACAGAGACAGAGACAGAGACAGAGAGATAGAGAGAGAGAGAGAAAAGGATAGAGAGATAGAGAGAGAGAGAGACAGAGACAGAGACAGAGACAGAGAGATAGAGAGAGAGAAAAAAAAGGATAGATAGATAAATAAATAAATAAATCCATGGAGAGTTGCAGGTTTTTCCTTTCTTCTTGAAGCCCATGTGACCTAATGGCATTTATCAGTCAAGCGAAATTTACTATGCCTCTTTTAAACAACAAGATACAAAGTGCTTCGCAATAGGATGATTAGCGAAAGCGTCCTTACAGAAAGGAAGAAAAAGGGCCATTTCAGCTTAGACTTAAATATATATGATACCCCGTCCTTGAGTAAAGACATTTCAGTATGTAACATTACCACTGCTACTCCTTCTGCTAATGATAACAATAATGATAGCGGTGATGACAATGATAATGAAGAGGATTATAATCATAAAAGTAATGTAACAACGATAACAATAATGATAATGATATTACAACTACTACTGCTACTACGAATAATAATGATAATGGTGATAATAAAAACACCAATGATTATAATGGTGATATTAAGTATAACAACAATATGGATAAAAAAAACGATATTCACTTCTGCCGATGAAAATCTTCTCTTCTCCCAAGTCATAAAGTCCTCGTTTCATCTTTATGTTCCGCGCAGTGAGAGGATGTTCCTTCAAGGCCAGACAATGCTGGGGATTTTATTCTCCCCCCCCCCCAGCCATCTCTCTCTCTCTCTCTGTGTGTGTGTGTGTGTGTGTGTGTGTGTGTGTGTGTGTGTGTGTGTGTGTGTGTGTGTGTGTGTGTGTGTGTGTGTCTCCCTCTCTCTCTCACTTACCCTTTCTCTATCTATCTATCAATCTCCATCTCTATTCTCTCTCTCTCTATCTCTATCTATCTATCTATCTCTATCTCTGTCTCTCTCTCTCTCTCTCTCTCTCTCTCTCTCTATCTATCTATCTATCTATCTATCTATCTATCTATCTATCTCTGTTTCTCTCTCTCTCTCTTTCTCTCTATCTATCTATCTATCTATCTATCTATTTATCTATCTATCTATCTATCTATCTCAATCTCTCCCTCTATATATCTATCTATTTGTGTGTGTGTGTATGCGTGCGTGAATGCGCGCCTGTGTGTGTGTGTGTGAGTGAGTGTGTGAGTGTGCGTGCGTGCGTGTGCGTAGCCCTTCCTTTTCTCCATCCTCCTTCATCCCCCCATCAGTCTCCCTCTCCCTCCCTCGGCATCAGGCATAACACTCCCGCAGAGGAAAACTAAAATTCTTCTCACATATTCGAGGCGAAATATCCGACGGGGAATGAAACAAGTTTTTTCTGGAAGCAAAAATTCTTCGCCTTAAGCTTTTGGTCTCGCTTGCGTCGGAAGAGGAGCGCCTGGCCGTGGCTGGAGGATCTCCTCATCTGGCTCGCTTCCCCTCGGTCTCGTCTCGGCCGCGGGTGGGGCTCGCTGTCTGTCTCTCTCCTTCTGCATGTGCTTCTACTTATCTGTCTTTCTGACTCTCTCTCTCTCTCTATCTATCTATCCTTCTCTTTCTCTCTCTCTCTCTATCTATCTATCTATCCTTCTCTCTCTTTCTCTCTCTCTCTATCAATCTCTCTCTCTCTCTCTCTCTCTCTCTCTCTCTCTCTCTCTCTCTCTCTCTCTCTCTCTCTCTCTCTCTCTCTTTCTCCCTCTCTCTCTCTCTCTCTCTCTCTCTCTCTCTCTCTCTCTCTCTCTCTCTCTCTCTCTCTCTCTCTCTCTCTCTCTCTCTCTCTCTCTCTCTCTCTCTCTTTCTCTCACTCTCTCTCTCTCTCTCTCTCTCTCTCTCTCTCTCTCTCTCTCTCTCTCTCTCTCTCTCTCTCTCTCTCTCTCTCTCTCTCTCTCTCTCTCTGCCTCTCTCTCCTCTCTCCTTCCGCGCATCCCCCACGCACACACACGTTGCTTAAGAAAAGCCCTTTAAAGTATCTGCCTTGGCTAGAAGGCGATCAACCGGTGGAATCTATCTATTTAAGAAGTGCAGGGCCGCTGGAGGCATCCTTGCAATGTTGCAAGTGTTGCGTATTCCTCTGTGTTGCATCGGTTTATTGGTAAAACATGAAGAATTTGTATAGTTTCGGTTTCACAATACATGAGTCTACCACAACTGTCTGAGAGAAAATTAATTCACGAAAATAACTCGTTTTCTATCATGAATTACACAGCCTTTGATTCTAGATCTAAGCAGGGGATCAGGTTCACCGTCTGTGCAACTGGTCCCTAAGTCAGGGTCAATACGCCCATAAATTTGCATCACAGCCTGACAGCAACTCTTTTTTTGCACTCTAGATACAAACAAAGAAACCAAAACAAAAACACAGGGCGATGGAAGCCAAACATCGTATTGAAATTTTGTTTCAGTGAATAATCATTATCATAATTTCCTTTACTGTTACAACTTTCTTTGTCATCATCATCAACATCAATAACAATATTAGAAGTATTAGTAAACAAAACAAAAATACTCCAGGAGCAACAATAAACATCTAAGAAAAAATAAAAAAAATAAAAACTTCTAACTTATTTAGGTTAATTGAAGACTTTTATTTACTGTTCGTCGCGAGGAAGAAAAGATGTCGGCATTCGAGGTCGATGAACCGGAGACTTGGAGGAAGAGAGGAAAAAAAATGGAGGAAAAGGAGGTGGGGAAGGAGGGAGGAAAGAGGAGGAAGGGTGAAGAGGAGAGGGAGGATAGGGGATGGAGAGAGGAGGGGTAGTAGGATGAGGAGGAGAAGAAGGAGGAAAAAGAAGAGGAGAAGGAGAGGGGGTGGAGAGGAGAGGGGGCGGAGATGAGAGGATTAGGAGGAGGGAAGGAGGAGGAGGGAGGAAGGAAGGAGGAGGGAAAGTCGGACGAGGAGGAGCGGAGGACGAAGAGAGAAGAGCAGAAAGAGAAGAAGGAGGAGAGGGGTAGGCTATGACCAGGGGGAGGAACAAGAAGAAAAAAGAGTAGGGGGAGAGAGAATACTGTGAGTGGAAGGAAGAAGAGAGAAGGAAGAGAAAAAGAAGAAGGAGAAGAAAGGGATGGAGGAGGATGAGAGGAAGGAGAGAGAAGGAGGAGAGGGCACGGAAAAGAAGGGAAAGTAGAACTAGGGATAGGAGGAGGAGGAGGGCGAAGAAGAGAAGGAGGAGAGGGAATGGAAGAGGAGAAGTGAGATAAGGGGGAGGAGAAAGAAGAAAAGGAGTAGGAGGAAGATTTTCATTTCTTAGGCGTTGAAATGATTAGTACCGCCGCTTTTGTTTGTTTGTTTGTTTGTTGATGCAACCAAAGAAGGCCATTCCTAGATGCAGCAGCTTGGATTTCTTTATCTGTCTCTCTCACGCACACTCGGAGACACACACAGGCAAACAAGCAAACAAATAACACGCAAACAATTAGGTTCCCTTCCTACAAACAACAAGGATCTTATTCTATTCCAATTGTAAAAAATAAAGCAAATTTCTCTTCATCCATACGTTAATCCATTCATTTCAGTGTCTTTTTTTCATTCGCAGTCTCCAGGGTTTAAAATGTGTAAAATCCAATATTCATTTCTGTTTTATGTTTTGTTATTGGCGTTCTAAAAAATCACATTATTAGAGTGATTAAGTATTAGCGAGGAAGGCGGAGGTTATATGATTAATCTTACTCATTTTTCATTTTCATCTGAGTTGCATTATCATGAGCTGGTTAAAGAGTTGCCAGGACTCTGCAACTGCCTGTTTAACGCTCCTCCGGTGTGTCTATTTAGCTGTCTGTCTGCCTTTCTCTCTGCCTCCGTGTCTGTCTGTCTTTCCGTCTTTCTCTCTGCCTCCGTATCTGTCTGTCTTTCCGTCTTTCTCTCTGCCTCCGTATCTGTCTGTCTTTCCGTCTTTCTCTTTGCCTCTATATCTACTTTTATATTTGTCAACCCGTCTGTCTGTTTACATATATATATATGTGTGTGTGTGTGTGTGTGTATGTGTGTGTGTGTATGTATATATATATATATATATATATATATATATATATATATATATATATATATATATATATATATATATATATATATATATATATATATATATATACGCATATATCTGTCTGTCTATTTGTCTGCGTATCTTTTTATCTATCTGTCAGTTTACCTATGTATCTGTCTATCTATTTACCTTTACATTTGTTGTTTTTTCTTTATCTGTCTATTTGTGTATATATCTACAAGTTCGTTTTCCTTCATCTGCCTCCGTTCTCTCTCATTCTAGATATCTATCTATTGTTTCCTCCATCTCAGCTCTCTAAACCTCTTTTTGCTCATTATCTTATGAATCTGATTACTCCATTGACACCCCCCCCACCCCCACCCCGCCGATCCATCAACAATATAGAAAAGAATCATAAAATAATAAAACAAACTTTTTTCTGCGTCTCCCAAGTCAGTTTCCTTAAAGTTCCAAGTTCCCAACTTTGAAAAAAAAAAAAAAAAACTTGGAGCTACATATAATCCAAGTCCAAAGTTTTCCTTCGCAACAAAATAATTTTTCCTTTTTTTATTTTTTTAAGACTACGGTAAATGAGGAATTCTAATTAGGGATAAGCTAATTATAGTAACTCATCAATCTCTTTTAGGCTCGTTGTGCACCACGATTAATTATTGGATCGTTTCCCTCTTCCTCTCCTCCGGCTCTCATTATACCATGTGATGATTGTTCGGATGGATATTATCATTGTTTTCGTCATTAGTGTTATTATTACTGTTACTGTTATTGCTACCATTATTTCTCTTATTATTATCATCATTCATTACTGTTATTATTATCATTATTCATTCCTGTTATTATTATCATTATTCATTCCTGTTATTATTATCATTATTCATTATTGTTATTATTATTATTATTCATGACTGTTATTATTATTATTATCATCATCATTACCACATTATCATCATTATTATCATCATTATCATTATCATTATTACTATGCTCATGGTTATTCTTAATGACGTGTGATTGAGGCATGTGTGTATGTGTGTGAGTTTGCGTGTGTGTGTTTAGGTGTGTTTGTGTGTGTGTGTGTGTTTCTGTGTGTGTGTGCAATTGTGTGTGTGTGTTTGTATTTGTGTGTATGTGATTGTGCGTGTGTGTGTTTGTCTGTGTGTAAGTGTGCATGTTTTTGTGTGTGTGTGTTACAGTAAGTATGTGTACTTCTTTGGCCGTCCATATCGGCATGTACGTACGCACGTGTGTCTCAAGCGCACGTCCAGAGCGCCGTATCCCGACCGTTCCTGCGTCCTTCCGCGAACCACAAAGCTCCCCTTTAATAGGAATTCTCTACCATGCAACATTTCTCCCCCCCCCCCTTTTCTCCCCACTCCCCTCCCCTCTCCTCCACCCCCTCCACCTCCCCCTTGCTTCTCATCTCCCTCCAACCTCCCTCCCTCTACTCCCTCCCAACTCCCCGCCCCCTCGTCTTCCCTTCCCCTCCCCTCCAACTCTCCCCTCTCCTCAATTCTCTTTCCTCTCTCTCCCAACTCCCCCTCCCCCTCTTCTCCTTCCCTCCCGCCAACTCCCCTCTCCTCAACTCTCTCTCCTCTCCCGCCTCTTTCCCCTCCCTTTTCATTTCTGTTTCCGCGTCCACGAGTCTCCTTGAAGTAAACATACATGAGATTAACTTCGCCTTCGCTCATGACACGAGCATTTTTCTTGGGCGTGTCGGCGGACGAGCGACAAGACAGATTATTGAAGGTTTCCTCCCGCGTATGACGTCATGCGGCGCTTGAATGGCTCCGAATGGCTCCGAATGGCTTTGCGAATGAGATGCGTGCGAAAAGGAGGGGAGTATATGTCATTATCTTTATATGTGTACGTGTTTTTTGCGTATATCTATAAGATGCACACTTACACCCACACGCATACGCACACTTACACACGCACCGTTCACAACCACACACACAAATACTAGCATACACACGAGCACACACATACACATATACATACACAATAGACATACACAAAAAAAAACTCCATTCCCAAGAGCGAGCGAGATTCGGGCGTCGGATGATGAAGCACTGGAGGGCCAGACGCGTTCGAGACACGAAGCGTCGAGATGATGAGGCCTCTGAAGCACGGCGTCTCGGCGGAAGGAGGAACTCGAGTCTGGAGGAAGTTTCGGACAAGTTGGGAAGTCTTAAAGGAAAAGGAGGGAAAGAATACGGACGAGGGACCGCTCTTGTCTCTCTCCGATGCATATATATATATATATATATATATATATATATATATATATATATATATATATATATATATATATATATGTATACATATATAGACTGTATGTTAGGTAAAGATTTTTTTCATGTGCCAAGTTATCGTATTTTTATTCTACTCAGTTTTTACTGTTATCATATTAGTGAGTTTTTCGTATTCAATCTCTTTAAATATAGGCCTATTCTAATTGCATTTACTACACCTTTAAATCTTGTTGGGGAGCGTAACCTAACGGTCTTTAGGCTCGTGGGCGTGGGAATGGATTCATACATCTGTTGAGCGTCTGTCAAATTTTAACGGTCATGGAAACATTTTTGACCCTTAATATTTTATTCAATAAACAAACAATGAGCAGGTGGCATATCATTCTGTAAATTTTGGCAATAGACATAATTCAAATAAGCAATATTCTCAGATAATTTAATTCATATTTAAGGTTAATTCTATACCCTCCCTTGTCATACTAATTATGAATCAATAACATTTTAATAAACAAAATAAAAATATACATGAGACAGAATCGAGACCCTTACACCCAGTCTATCACTATTCCCTTCATGGCTTTTCCTAAGACATAAGCCAATCATTTCCCATCCTTTCATCTTCACAATTTTCTTCTCTTACACTTTCCTCTAAAAAATAATATCCTTCCGTTACTGTATCCACGGACCATTAAAATAACTGAATAAATAATTTATATTCCTTGGCAACAAAGCATTATGGCGTGCTGTTCTTGCCACATTTTCTCAATCCCTTCTCTTTCTGTTCACATGGGGAACGCAAGGATTCGTCTTAATCATCGCAGATCAAAGAGATTTAACAATTACATTA
>NC_091584.1:42500-45000 GCF_042767895.1 Penaeus vannamei | reverse complement strand
TCCTCTCTCTCCTCATCCCTTCCTCAGCCTCATTTTCATCTTCCCTCCTTCTTTCCCCTCCTCCTCAAGTCCCTCCTCTCCCTCCTCCCTCCTTTTCTTCTCCCTCTCTCAACCTTCTCATTTTCTCCCTCCCCCATCCTTCTTTTCCTCATCCCCCACCTATTCCTCCTCCTCCTATTCCTCATCTCTCACCACCTCCTCATGTTCCCCCCTCCTCTTTTCCATGTCCTTCCTCTTCCACCCATTCCTCCTCCTCCTACTCCTTTTCCCCTTCTCCTCCCTCACCCATTCCTCCTCCCCCTCCTCCTCCCTCACCATTCCTCCTCCCCCTCCTCCTCCCCCACCCATTCCTCCTCTTCCCCCTACTTCTTTTTCCTCATCCTCTCTCCAGCTCCTCATTTTCTTCCTCCCATGCTCCTCATTTTCCCGTCCTCCTCCCCCACCCATACCTCCCCTTCCTCCTTTTCTTCATCCTTTCTCCACCTCCTCAAGTTTCTCCATCCCCCCCCCACCCCTCCCCCTCCCTATTTCCCAGTCCTCCTCCACTCATTCTTCCTCTTCCTTCTCCTGTTCCTCCCTCCTCCCTCCCTCCTTCGCAACCCCAACGAGGTGGCCTTCTGGTTGTTTGTGGTGAACTTTCCTCTCATTACAAAAAGCGGAAAAAGCTTGCTCAAAACGCTCTCTCATGGCTTGTGTGTAAAATTTCTCGTTTGCCTGTTTCTTTCTTCGTTATTTGTATTTGTTGCGCCGTTTTTTTTTTTTGTATGTTTCTGCTTTGTTGTTTGCTCGTTTTGCTGTTGTTTGTACTTGTTCTGTTGTTTGTCTTTGGGTTATTGTTGTTGTTCAGATTGCTGTTATGTTATCTTTGGAATCATTCTTAGTTTTGTTGTTATTCTTGGCCTTGTGCTGGTTATTACTGTGAACATCATTGTTGCTATCAATGTTATCAATGCTATAATGGTAGTGGTGATGCTGATGATCACAATAATAATGGTGATATGATAATACTATGATAACAACAATATTATAACAAAAACAATAATAATTACAATAGTAATGATGATACTGTTGCTACTACTAATAATAATCATCATCATAATAGTTGTAATAGTAATAATAATTATGATGATAATAATAATGATAATGATAATAATAATAACACAGATACTAACAACTATGATTATTATCAATTTGATGATTACCATTATCATTATCATTAAAACAATTAAAGCAATAATAATAATAATAATAATAATAGTATCAATAAAAATGATAATAGTAGTAGTAATAATAATAACAAATATAATTCAAATAGTAATATTATCAAAACTAAAAATAATAATAACAGTAATAATGACAATAATAATGATAATAATAATAATAATGATAATAATAATAACAACAGAAATAACAATGATGATATCAGTAATGATGATACTGAGAACCACATCAAAAAGAGCGACATCTGCACGTGACAACCGCCCCGCGAGCCACTACAAACAGCAAACAAGGAAACGACGAAGTACTTCGCCGGACACTCTTTACGAGCCTCACCTGCATCCTCGGGAGAAGAAGAGGAACCTCGGGCGCCAAAAAATCCTCCTCCTCGGAATTTAACCTTGGATTTTCATCAACAGTCTTTCTAAATCAGGGTTTCAGCTGTAACCGAATAGAACGGATTTCTGCGCTCTGTTTGGGTTCGTGAATGTGGACAACAATGCTGTCGATTCAGGACGGATATTTGCATAGTCATTCATTTACATATTCACCCCTGTATACATATTCATAAAAAAAAACATTAACCTTAAATAGACTCACACAGGAACACCGATCGGATAACATATAAACTCATATCCATATACATTCTCATATACAAAGTCAGACATACAGGGCATGCTTAAATTTTACATAGGGGAATCTCTCAGGTTCCTTAACCTGTAGAATAAACGCCCAAAAATACAATTAAAAATCAATTCGCTAAATAATTAAGAAAACGCCATCAACGGAACACACGGCGCCTCCCTCAACGGAAGTTTAGCCACCACCAGCCCGCTTCCGTAACGAAACGCGGAGAGCCTTACCTGACAAGATGTGGTTGACGAGACCTCCTTGCGAGAGCTTCTTAATCACCAACATCGTGACGATTGTTAGGACGACATAAAGAATAATCAGGTGGTTAAGTTTCTTGTTTTCATTTTCCTCTTGTGCGACATCATCCACTTGGCACATCTGGGCCAGCTGTCCGCCCAACAGGTGGTGCTGCGTGAGAGAGAGAGAGAGAGGGAGGGCCAATTAATAAAGTATTGTTGTTACCCTGGGATATTTTGTTGCGTGAGGTATTTTAAACTTGCTAGTAAAGTCTTTCTTGTATCTTAATTTGCTATTTACTGTTCAGTGATTTTATTTTGTATAGTCGACCACACAGGGTTGCTGCTATTAATATCATCCATTTTCTGGATTATCATTATTATTCTTGTTCTTATCATGTTGTCAATGATTT
>NC_091584.1:25000-32500 GCF_042767895.1 Penaeus vannamei | reverse complement strand
CAGAAATGAGTTGCGTTTGCGAAATCAGAGGAGGAGGATTGTGAGTCGGGGAGAAATATAATCGTAGATTATGATATGATTATAAGGCAAAATAAGATGTGATTTATGCATCAGGAGGAAATGCGACTGAAATGGCGAAATTACATATATTTTTTACGATATATGATAGAAGCTATATCATTTTGCTAATGTGTTTATCCACTGTCGTCTTTATCATTTCAAAGCTCTATCAATTTGGGGATCATTATTGTTATCACCTGTCATCACCGTCACCGTTAACGCCGTCAACATTGGCCTTTTTCGACTGTTTCTCTATTCAATCTCGCTTTCTATTGCACAGATCGGCAGCCCAGTGTCTGTCTGTCTGTCTTTCTGCCTGCCTGTCCTTCCGTCTGTCTGTCTGTCTGTCTGGCCGGATGGAACTGGACAACAACTTTCACGAAGATGCCTGTGGTTTCAGTCCAGGCGGATATACGGTCGCTCTTGCACGCGAGCTGACAGGTTTCCACCTTGGGGGCTGCCGCTCTGATGTAGATGTGTGTGTGTGCATATATATATATATATATATATATATATATATATATATATATATATATATATATATATATATAAATATCTATGTGTCTATATATATTATATATGTATATATATACATATATATATATATATATATATATGTGTAAATATCTATCTATATATATATATATGTGTGTGTGTGTGTGTGTGTGTGTGTGTGTGTGTGTGTGTGTGTGTGTGTGTGTGTGTGTGTGTGTGTGTGTGTACATCGCGACATAGAAAAGTAAGAACGCCGCATCGGGTAGATTCAAACTATCGAAGGTCGCGGCAGCAATTATGCTTACAACGAGAGCGAGGTCAGGATCATCAGGTGATTCATCAGCTCCCATGTGAGATAAATTTGCTGTGTATTCTGTATATATATATATATATATATATATATATATATATATATATATATATATATATATATATATATATATATATATATATATATATATATATATATATATATATATATATATATATATAGATAGATAGATAGATAGATAGATAGATAGATAGATAGATGTGTGTGTGTGTGTGTGTGTGTGTGTGCGTATGTATATATGTATATATAAATGTGTGTGTGTGTATGTACACACACATATATATACATATATTTAAATGGCGATGGTGATGATGAATGATAATGGTAATTATGATGATGCTGTCAAGAGTATAAAAGGAATGAATTCTACAAAAAGAATTATTAGTTCCTGTCGCATTTCTCTAAATCACACTCAGAATTCGCTTTCAAGTATCGGAATAGCTTTAAGGGTTTTCTAAGAATACGAGGCGGGTAAAACTTACTAATATCATTTATTACTTTGCAGGAATAAAAACTATCAATAAAATACCCGAAAAGATTATCTATATCTTTAACGGTTTCCCTTTTTTCTTCAGTACATTTCTTTTCTGCGTGGTAGCCGTTCAGGACTTTTTGCCATTGCTCGGATCTTTTTCAAATCTTTTGTGTTATTACCTTCGTATTTTTAAACGATAGATTTTTTATCGGTAGTGGCAGGGGTAAGCCACGAACTGAAACTTAACACGGGGTACAAGGTGAAAAAAATATGTATGCATATATATTCACGGTGAAACGGAGAAAGAACAGGAGGGGGAGGGGGAAGGAGAACAAAGGAGGAGAAGAAAGAGGAAGAGGAAGAGGAGGAGAGGAGAAAAAGAGAAGGAGAAAAAAAAGCTATGAGAAAGAAAGAAACAAAAGAAAAAGAAAGAGAAAAATAAGAACAAAGTAAAAGCTTGAAAGGGAACAAAACAAAGAAAATAAAGAGAAATAAAATAAGAACAAAAATCATCAACCCAACCCAAGCGAGACCGAAGACCGAACCGGAATTTTGCAGAAATCGCCGAGGACGCGAGGCCGGAAGGGGAAGCAAGGAGGCGAGAGGACGGAAGGGGAAGCAAGGAGGCGAGAGGACGGAAGGGGAAGCAAGGAGGCGAGAGGACGGAAGGGGAAGCAAGGAGGCGAGAGGACGGAAGGGGAAGCAAGGAGGCGAGAGGACGGAAGGGGAAGCAAGGAGGCGAGAGGACGGAAGGGGAAGCAAGGAGGCGAGAGGACGGAAGGGGAAGCAAGGAGGCGAGAGGACGGAAGGGGAAGCAAGGAGGCGAGAGGACGGAAGGGGAAGCAAGGAGGCGAGAGGACGGAAGGGGAAGCAAGGAGGCGAGAGGCCGGAAGGGGAAGCAAGGAGGCGAGAGGACGGAAGGGGAAGCAAGGAGGCGAGAGGCCGGAAGGGGAAGCAAGGAGGCGAGAGGACGGAAGGGGAAGCAAGGAGGCGAGAGGACGGAAGGGGAAGCAAGGAGGCGAGAGGCCGGAAGGGGAAGCAAGGAGGCGAGAGGACGGAAGGGGAAGCAAGGAGGCGAGAGGACGGAAGGGGAAGCAAGGAGGCGAGAGGACGGAAGGGGAAGCAAGGAGGCGAGAGGACGGAAGGGGAAGCAAGGAGGCGAGAGGACGGAAGGGGAAGCAAGGAGGCGAGAGGACGGAAGGGGAAGCAAGGAGGCGAGAGGCCGGAAGGGGAAGCAAGGAGGCGAGAGGACGGAAGGGGAAGCAAGGAGGCGAGAGGACGGAAGGGGAAGCAAGGAGGCGAGAGGACGGAAGGGGAAGCAAGGAGGCGAGAGGACGGAAGGGGAAGCAAGGAGGCGAGAGGACGGAAGGGGAAGCAAGGAGGCGAGAGGACGGAAGGGGAAGCAAGGAGGCGAGAGGACGGAAGGGGAAGCAAGGAGGCGAGAGGACGGAAGGGGAAGCAAGGAGGCGAGAGGACGGAAGGGGAAGCAAGGAGGCGAGAGGACGGAAGGGGAAGCAAGGAGGCGAGAGGACGGAAGGGGAAGCAAGGAGGCGAGAGGATGGAAGGGGAAGCAAGGAGGCGAGAGGACGGAAGGGGAAGCAAGGAGGCGAGAGGACGGAAGGGGAAGCAAGGAGGCGAGAGGACGGAAGGGGAAGCAAGGAGGCGAGAGGACGGAAGGGGAAGCAAGGAGGCGAGAGGACGGAAGGGGAAGCAAGGAGGCGAGAGGACGGAAGGGGAAGCAAGGAGGCGAGAGGACGGAAGGGGAAGCAAGGAGGCGAGAGGACGGAAGGGGAAGCAAGGAGGCGAGAGGACGGAAGGGGAAGCAAGGAGGCGAGAGGACGGAAGGGGAAGCAAGGAGGCGAGAGGACGGAAGGGGAAGCAAGGAGGCGAGAGGACGGAAGGGGAAGCAAGGAGGCGAGAGGACGGAAGGGGAAGCAAGGAGGCGAGAGGACGGAAGGGGAAGCAAGGAGGCGAGAGGACGGAAGGGGAAGCAAGGAGGCGAGAGGACGGAAGGGGAAGCAAGGAGGCGAGAGGACGGAAGGGGAAGCAAGGAGGCGAGAGGACGGAAGGGGAAGCAAGGAGGCGAGAGGACGGAAGGGGAAGCAAGGAGGCGAGAGGACGGAAGGGGAAGCAAGGAGGCGAGAGGACGGAAGGGGAAGCAAGGAGGCGAGAGGACGGAAGGGGAAGCAAGGAGGCGCGGGGATGTGAGGGGAAGCAAGGAGGCGAGAGGACGGAAGGGGAAGCAAGGAGGCGAGAGGACGGAAGGGGAAGCAAGGAGGCGAGAGGACGGAAGGGGAAGCAAGGAGGCGAGAGGACGGAAGGGGAAGCAAGGAGGCGAGAGGACGGAAGGGGAAGCAAGGAGGCGAGAGGACGGAAGGGGAAGCAAGGAGGCGAGAGGACGGAAGGGGAAGCAAGGAGGCGAGAGGACGGAAGGGGAAGCAAGGAGGCGAGAGGACGGAAGGGGAAGCAAGGAGGCGAGAGGACGGAAGGGGAAGCAAGGAGGCGAGAGGACGGAAGGGGAAGCAAGGAGGCGAGAGGACGGAAGGGGAAGCAAGGAGGCGAGAGGACGGAAGGGGAAGCAAGGAGGCGAGAGGACGGAAGGGGAAGCAAGGAGGCGAGAGGACGGAAGGGGAAGCAAGGAGGCGAGAGGACGGAAGGGGAAGCAAGGAGGCGAGAGGACGGAAGGGGAAGCAAGGAGGCGAGAAGGGGAAGCAAGGAGGCGAGAGGACGGAAGGGGAAGCAAGGAGGCGACAGGACGGAAGGGGAAGCAAGGAGGCGAGAGGACGGAAGGGGAAGCAAGGAGGCGAGAGGACGGAAGGGGAAGCAAGGAGGCGAGAGGACGGAAGGGGAAGCAAGGAGGCGAGAGGACGGAAGGGGAAGCAAGGAGGCGAGAGGACGGAAGGGGAAGCAAGGAGGCGAGAGGACGGAAGGGGAAGCAAGGAGGCGAGAGGACGGAAGGGGAAGCAAGGAGGCGAGAGGACGGAAGGGGAAGCAAGGAGGCGAGAGGACGGAAGGGGAAGCAAGGAGGCGAGAGGACGGAAGGGGAAGCAAGGAGGCGAGAGGACGGAAGGGGAAGCAAGGAGGCGAGAGGACGGAAGGGGAAGCAAGGAGGCGAGAGGACGGAAGGGGAAGCAAGGAGGCGAGAGGACGGAAGGGGAAGCAAGGAGGCGAGAGGACGGAAGGGGAAGCAAGGAGGCGAGAGGACGGAAGGGGAAGCAAGGAGGCGAGAGGACGGAAGGGGAAGCAAGGAGGCGAGAGGACGGAAGGGGAAGCAAGGAGGCGAGAGGACGGAAGGGGAAGCAAGGAGGCGAGAGGACGGAAGGGGAAGCAAGGAGGCGAGAGGACGGAAGGGGAAGCAAGGAGGCGAGAGGACGGAAGGGGAAGCAAGGAGGCGAGAGGACGGAAGGGGAAGCAAGGAGGCGAGAGGACGGAAGGGGAAGCAAGGAGGCGAGAGGACGGAAGGGGAAGCAAGGAGGCGAGAGGACGGAAGGGGAAGCAAGGAGGCGAGAGGACGGAAGGGGAAGCAAGGAGGCGAGAGGACGGAAGGGGAAGCAAGGAGGCGAGAGGACGGAAGGGGAAGCAAGGAGGCGAGAGGACGGAAGGGGAAGCAAGGAGGCGAGAGGACGGAAGGGGAAGCAAGGAGGCGAGAGGACGGAAGGGGAAGCAAGGAGGCGAGAGGACGGAAGGGGAAGCAAGGAGGCGAGAGGACGGAAGGGGAAGCAAGGAGGCGAGAGGACGGAAGGGGAAGCAAGGAGGCGCGAGGATGGAAGGGGAAGCAAGGAGGCGAGAGGACGGAAGGGGAAGCAAGGAGGCGAGAGGACGGAAGGGGAAGCAAGGAGGCGAGAGGACGGAAGGGGAAGCAAGGAGGCGAGAGGACGGAAGGGGAAGCAAGGAGGCGAGAGGACGGAAGGGGAAGCAAGGAGGCGAGAGGACGGAAGGGGAAGCAAGGAGGCGAGAGGACGGAAGGGGAAGCAAGGAGGCGAGAGGACGGAAGGGGAAGCAAGGAGGCGAGAGGACGGAAGGGGAAGCAAGGAGGCGAGAGGACGGAAGGGGAAGCAAGGAGGCGAGAGGACGGAAGGGGAAGCAAGGAGGCGAGAGGACGGAAGGGGAAGCAAGGAGGCGAGAGGACGGAAGGAGAAGCAAGGAGGCGAGAGGACGGAAGGGGAAGCAAGGAGGCGAGAGGACGGAAGGGGAAGCAAGGAGGCGAGAGGACGGAAGGGGAAGCAAGGAGGCGAGAGGACGGAAGGGGAAGCAAGGAGGCGAGAGGACGGAAGGGGAAGCAAGGAGGCGAGAGGACGGAAGGGGAAGCAAGGAGGCGAGAGGACGGAAGGGGAAGCAAGGAGGCGAGAGGACGGAAGGGGAAGCAAGGAGGCGAGAGGACGGAAGGGGAAGCAAGGAGGCGAGAGGACGGAAGGGGAAGCAAGGAGGCGAGAGGACGGAAGGGGAAGCAAGGAGGCGAGAGGACGGAAGGGGAAGCAAGGAGGCGAGAGGACGGAAGGGGAAGCAAGGAGGCGAGAGGACGGAAGGGGAAGCAAGGAGGCGAGAGGACGGAAGGGGAAGCAAGGAGGCGAGAGGACGGAAGGGGAAGCAAGGAGGCGAGAGGACGGAAGGGGAAGCAAGGAGGCGAGAGGACGGAAGGGGAAGCAAGGAGGCGAGAGGACGGAAGGGGAAGCAAGGAGGCGAGAGGACGGAAGGGGAAGCAAGGAGGCGAGAGGACGGAAGGGGAAGCAAGGAGGCGAGAGGACGGAAGGGGAAGCAAGGAGGCGAGAGGACGGAAGGGGAAGCAAGGAGGCGAGAGGACGGAAGGGGAAGCAAGGAGGCGAGAGGACGGAAGGGGAAGCAAGGAGGCGAGAGGACGGAAGGGGAAGCAAGGAGGCGAGAGGACGGAAGGGGAAGCAAGGAGGCGAGAGGACGGAAGGGGAAGCAAGGAGGCGAGAGGACGGAAGGGGAAGCAAGGAGGCGAGAGGACGGAAGGGGAAGCAAGGAGGCGAGAGGACGGAAGGGGAAGCAAGGAGGCGAGAGGACGGAAGGGGAAGCAAGGAGGCGAGAGGACGGAAGGGGAAGCAAGGAGGCGAGAGGACGGAAGGGGAAGCAAGGAGGCGAGAGGACGGAAGGGGAAGCAAGGAGGCGAGAGGACGGAAGGGGAAGCAAGGAGGCGAGAGGACGGAAGGGGAAGCAAGGAGGCGAGAGGACGGAAGGGGAAGCAAGGAGGCGAGAGGACGGAAGGGGAAGCAAGGAGGCGAGAGGACGGAAGGGGAAGCAAGGAGGCGAGAGGACGGAAGGGGAAGCAAGGAGGCGAGAGGACGGAAGGGGAAGCAAGGAGGCGAGAGGACGGAAGGGGAAGCAAGGAGGCGAGAGGACGGAAGGGGAAGCAAGGAGGCGAGAGGACGGAAGGGGAAGCAAGGAGGCGAGAGGACGGAAGGGGAAGCAAGGAGGCGAGAGGACGGAAGGGGAAGCAAGGAGGCGAGAGGACGGAAGGGGAAGCAAGGAGGCGAGAGGACGGAAGGGGAAGCAAGGAGGCGCTAGGACGGATATATGTATATATATATATATATATATATATATATATATATATATATATATATATATATATATATATATATATATATGTAAATATACATGTATATATATATGTATATATATATATATATATATATATATATATATATATATATATGTTTGTATGTATATATATATATATATATATATATATATATATATATATATATATGTATATATATATATATATATATATATATATATACATACATATATACATAAATGAATATATATATATATATATATATATATATATATATATATATATATATATATATATATATTCATATATATATATATATACATATATACATATATATATATATATATATATATATATATATATATATATATACATATATATATATATAATTTATATATATGTAAATATACATGTATATATATGTTTATATATGTATATATATATATATATATATATATATATATATATACATATATATATATTCATATATATATATACATATATACATATATAGATATACGTATATACTTACATATATATATATATATATATATATATATATATATATATATATGTATGTATGTATGTATGTATGTA
>NC_091583.1:30548224-30558224 GCF_042767895.1 Penaeus vannamei | reverse complement strand
GATGGGGGACGAGCGAGGTTCCGCCAGCACGGCTATGAGCGGTGACTACTTGTTGGGCTGTTTCCCTTTTTCATGGGCGCTCCGGGATTATGGTGATTACATTGCCGTGCGAGAATTTGCGGGCGAGGCTCTTTTTGCACGGTGAAATATGCTAATCTGATACCTGTTGGTATACATTCTGTATTGCGAGAGACATATGTGCCGTTATATAATTTCATTATTTGGTTTTCAGTGGGTTATGTGGCACGTCTTTCCTGTCGATGAGCAATCGCAGGTTCGACTCTTCGCAGCATCGTCCGCTCAGCATCACGCAGCATCACGGCGCCGGAGCAGAGCAGGAGCAACAGATGCTCCACAAGACGTTCCCGAGAAAGATCTCAGACTGAAAACGTAAATGACAAAAGGCGTCGCCTCAGAGATCAGAAGGAAAGGAAATGAATGAATAGATAAAAGACAAATTCCCTTGTCGCCAAACTTACATTTTCTTCCGCAGATTTGACTGATTTCCATTAAGGAAGAAAGTGCGAGGCGTCTCCCCCGTTCCGAACGACAGACCAGGAGAGAGAAAAGAGAATAATGCATCTGATTCCTCTCGAACGTTTATTTGGCGAGGAGAGACGAGAGGAGAGCGTCGCATCAAGCAAGGAATTTTAGGCCTACGGTTTGGGCCCTTTGTCATTTCCGAACAACTTTGGGCGTAGAAGGTTATAGAGCGTTCGGTTCCATCGCTCTTCTGAACTCAGTTCATCGCTATCCAGAGAGCATGAGAAGAAGAAATTCCCCAAAGCTAAACTCTCTTTTTAACAATCATATCAAGAGCCACCACCGTCAAGATCTTCGACAGAGAACCAACGTCAAAGAGAGAGAGAACAAAATAGAAACGTCGAAAGAGAGAAAAAAAGAAAAAGAAAAGAAATTCGGAAAGAATAAGCACACAGGACCCCCCCCCAACCCCACCCCCACCCCGGTTGCAGTAACAAGGCTGAAGGAAACGTCTTCAGCGCCATCGATTGTCAGTGCGAGCTGCATGTGAAAAAGAAAGGGAAAGATAGGACGATAGAGAAGGGAGGGAGGGAGAGGGAGAGAGGGGGGCGAGGGGGAAAGGGAGGGAGAGGGACGAGTGGTGGGAACGGTGAGGGAGAAGGATAGAGGGTGAGAGACAGCGAGCGAGCGAGCCGGCGAGAGAGAGAGAGAGAGAGAGAGAGAGAGAAGGGGGGGGGGAGTATAAGATACGAAAGAAAAGGACAAAGTGAAATCCGGATAAAAGGATTCATGACGACAGCTAAGAAGAGGAACCCAAATGACGAGAAACACTGACACAGACAGTAGGAAACAATTAAGAGAGAGATAGAGGAGAGAAAAATAAGATCAAAGAGAAACGGACACAACCGTAACGGAAAGAGGACACGTTTTGGAAACTGCTTCTGCTGATTTTCGCCGTCCTAATGTGCAGCCTCGCCCATACGCCGTCGCTTGAAGGACTCGCTGTGGCCAGAGACTCCACAGGAAGGCTTTGAGTCCGATTGCCGAGGTGAGGGAGAGGTGAGGGAGAGAGGGAGGAGAAGGAGAGGGGGAGAGGGGGAGGAGAGGGGATAAAGGGGAGGTAATGTCGAGAGAGAATCTTTCAATTTTCTGATAACGGTATAAAAAATGCTATATTTATATCTTTCCATAAACAAGCACTGACACACGCGCACATACACACACATAAAAAAGAGAAAAAAAAGGACAACAACAACAAACACGCGTGTATAGTTGTGAGTGTAAGTATAATCATACATAAGCGCGTGCATGACAAGGTCCTGAGCAGCGTGAGAACCTGCGTCAGCGAACGCCCCCCCCCCCCCCGCCCCTAGCCCCGAGGCCGATAAACCAATCAGGACGCGCCACGGATCGCGATTCAAAGTTTGCAGTAAATGAACGCAGACGGCTCGGAAAAACGCTTCGTTCATTGGGCGAGCGCCATTTGCACGGCTTGAATTGATGTAGTTGAACGCAGTGTATCAATTTTGGCTTCACACTGCTCGCCCGTTGCAAGAAATGTTGAAAAAGGTAAAAAATTCTCGGCGGGCGTTGCTCAGCTGTTTCTTTTATAGCGCTGGAGTCAGCGGCGCGAAGCGGGAATGGAGGAGGAGGAAGGGGAGGGAATGCTGATGCTAACGGGAATAAGATTTGCATCTATACGCCATATATATATATATATATATATATATATATATATATATATATATATATATATATGTATATATATATATATATATATACATATATATATATATATATATATATATATATATATATATATACATATTATATATTATGTGTGTGTATATATATATATATAGACAAACACACACACGCGCGCGCGCGCGCGCGTGTGTATGTATGCGTATATCTATGTATGCATATATGTGTATGTATATGTATAATTATATCTATGTGTTTGCACGCGCGCGCGCGTGTGCGTGCATGCTTTTGTATCATGCAGATAGACAAATAGATAAAAGTGGATGCAACCCCAACCGCCCCGACGCCGCCGGGCGCCCGAGGCCGAGGACGAAGGGGCGCAAATCAGCCGTCTCCTCCCGAGGCCGAACTCAGCCGCGTTTACCTTCGCCCGCGCCCTCACGCCGCGCCCTCACGCCGCGCCCTCCCGCCGCGCCCTCCCGCCGCGCCGCCCGCACCACCTCGACCCGACCGCACTTTTTGAGTATATTTCAGCAAAGTTTTTAGGGCAATCATCGCCTACCGCAGTGCAGGCGAGTATTTGGTGTGAGGGAAGGAGGGGCGGCGCTCTCTCTCTCTCTCTCTCTCTCTCTCTCTCTCTCTCTCTCTCTCCTTCTTCTTCTTCTTCTTCTTCTTCTTCTCTTTCTTCTTCTTCTCTCTCTTCTCTCTCTCTCTTCTTCTTCTTCTTCTTCTTCTTCTCTCTTCTTCTTCTTCTTCTTCTCTCTCTCTCTCTCTCTCTTCTCTCTTCTTTCTTCTCTCTCTCTCTCTTTTTCTTCTCTCTCTCTCTCTTCCCTTTCCTTGTCCTCTTTAGCCTCTAAGTCTTTTCCCTCTTCCCAGCTTTTGTCTGATTTCTCTTCGCCTAAGTTTAGCATTTAACATTCGTTTTCTTATGTCTTATGTCTGGTCATTACTTTTATTTTCTTATTTTATATTGTCTCCTTACTCTTTTCTCTCTATCATAACTTTTCTGTTTCATGTCTTTGTCTTATACTTCATTTTTTTTTTTTTTCTTCTTCAAAACTGTCCAGACCCTCAGCTTTAATGCCTATCTAGTGATGTGTTTTTCTTTATTTCTTTCTCTCCTCTTCTATTCCTTTTCCTTTGTCTTAAGCCTGTATCCTGACCCTTTCCCTTCGGCTTCCCTTAACCCACGTCCTGCTCAGGCCAAGCCACGGAAAAGTGCGAAGATGCTGGAGGAAGAATCTACACGAGTCGACTGTCACTCCTCCTCTCTCTTGCCTTGTCCCGTTGGCGCTCTTGCTTGGCTTTTGGGCAGATATTCTATTGAATTGACGTGCATTTTAAAGTAATTCTTTTATTTTTATATTCCTAATAATCTAGATTAACTTTTCCTTTTTTAATCTTTGTCATCGGGCTTTTTAGAACTAATGATTATCATTTACCAGGGTGCCGCTCTCATTTATTTACTTATTCTGATTTAAAATCTTTCAAAAGAATTAGCTTAGTTTTTACATAATCATGTCTTGCTTGCCCACTTTAATAAGATTAGTAAGCCAATCGTAGCATTTTTTTGGGTTGCTCGTTTGTATTACGTTTTATAGTTACAAATTGATTTCCTCCCTTTATATTCAGTGACATTTTAGTTTTAGATGATTCATCATTGGTTTTGTTTATAATACTTCCGCAAAAATTGTTATCTTTTGATCGCTTTATCTTTTCATTTTGTTTGTAATTCTTATGACAAAGTTTTACTTTTCACTGTTTCTGTATTGCATTTTATTTTATTTTCAAAACGCGTTGTATTGTAAATATTTATTTCCAAATAAAATTTTACATTGCTTTGTTCGTCCCGCCTCTATAAGAGGGAGGATGCCACTGAATAGATGTGTTAAGACTAAACGTGTTTCGTGTGTCCTCCATGGATCTTTTCGTGAAATGGCGTCGAACCGGAGAATATGCGAAAGGTAGAAAGTGCATCACCACTCAGACTCATAGACAAGCCCACACTTCCTCAACGGCTTATGAGGGAACAGACATCATTTTTGTTTTATTCTATTTTATGGGGTAAACATGGCCCATGTGTCCAAGCCCTTCCTGCCTTTACCCACTCCACGGGCACCACCACTCTGATGACGCCTTTTTGAGAGCCCCCTTACCACAGATACCCTTACTCTATCTCTCGCCCTCCCTGCCTCTGTTTCTTTCTCTCTCTCCATCCATTTCTCTCTCTATCCCCCCCTTCCTCCCCCTCTCTTTCTCTCCCTCCCCCCCTCTCTTTCTTTCTTTTTTCCTTCGTTCAGCTTGGCCGTGTCGTCCGGGTGAATGCGGATGAAGTGAGTGGCTGAAGTTCAGACGAATCACGAGAGGCTGTGAGTGCTTCGTGCATCAACAGAATCAGCTGCTGATCCACAGAAAAAGCCTCTTCTTCAGCTGTCCGTTTGCTGCAAAAGAACCGTATTTGCCAAGCACTTTAAGTCGAATATTTTCTGTCTATGAATTTATTTTTATGCGCGACCTGTCACTTGTGTTCGAGGGATTACAAGGCGCATCGGAACCCCTCTTCTATATTCGCATTAGTAACAGCAGCACAATCTCTTGCGTAAACCCTATCTGTATCAGAAATAGAATAAAGAAACTGTGAAAGTTGCGCAAAAATTTGTTCATTTTCCCTTAATTCCCATCTCGAATTGCAGTATTTCTCTTGCAACGCGTTGCTGCTTCCGGCCAGAGGTCACCTCGCAGGAATCTGCTGTCAACATCATTTGTTTTTAGATGTGGCGAAGGGGAGGGAGGAGAGGTGAGAAAAAGAGAGAGAGAGAGAGAGAGAGAGAGAGAGAGAGAGAGAGAGAGAGAGAGAGAGAGAGAGAGAGAGAGAGAGAGAGAAAGAGAAAGAGAGAGATAAAGAGAGAGAGAGGGAAGAGATAGACAGATGGATGGATAGATAGAGATGGGAAGAGAGGGAAAGCCAGAGTAAATTGAATATATTTGAATGAATTCACCAATAACGGCTCCTCTCCCGTGTGCATTCGCCGTCGCCGAGGGCAATGCATGCACACTTGTAGACTCAACCGAAAATACGACGAAAAGAAAGAGAATGAGAGAAAGGCGGTGAGAAAGAGAGAGGCGACAGAAAGAGAGAATTGAGAGAAAGAGAAAGAGAGAATTGAGAGAAAGAGAAAGAGAGAATCGAGAGAAAGAGAGAATTGAGAGAAAGAGAAAATTGAGAGAAAGAGAAAGAGAGAATCGAGAGAAATAGAGAAGTGACAGAAAGAGAGAATTGAGAGAAAGAGAGAAAGTGAGAGTCGAAATATAGCGAGAAGTGAGAGACGAGATGAGTCGAGAGAAAGAGAATAATCGCGAAAAAAAAGAAAGAGAGAGAGAGAGAAGCGAGGAGGAGCGAGCGCCGCGGAGGGAGACCTGCTCCTCCTCGACGACACGCGCGGAGGCTGAGTGATGGCCGGAGACGAGGGGAAGGGGGAGGGGGGGAGGGGGAGGTTGCATTTCGCTCTGGCTCTCTCTTTATCTTCGTTTTCTCCGCCTTTCTTTCTTTCTTTCTCCTCCTTTCTCTCCCGAATTCTGGGCGGTGGGCTCTCTGGGAGGTAACCCTTGAGGGCTCGCTCTGTCTGCCGGTCTGTCTTTCTGTCTGTGTCGGTCTATCTTTCTCTATCTTTATTTCCGTTTGTCTGTCTGTCTTCCCATCTGTATGTTTTTCTGTCTTTCTTTCTTTAGGTCAGCTTATCAGTCTGTCTTTCTCTCTGTCTGTATGATTTTTTTTCTCTCTCTCTCTCTCTCTCTCCCTCTCTCTCTCTCTCTCTCTCTCCCACCGCTCCCACCTCTTCTTTCTTGTCTCATTACCTCTCCTTCGTCCTCAGGCACACACGGGGGCGCACTGAACAAGAGGAAGAGAGAAGGCGAGGAAGGAGAGGAAGTGGGTCGCACCGACGCGAAAGAGGGAAGTTGTAAAAAGAGGGAAGAGGAGGTCGGAGAGGAGACACGGAGGAGAGACAATAGAAATACATTCGCCGGAGATCGAGGCTGAATGTCCCTCCATAAAACCCCTTTAGCGTCGCTCTCAACTCGACATCTTTTCCCGCTCTCTGTTAAGGGATCGCGTTCGAGGACACGGGATCCGAGCCTTCAGACGGCGGTTCTAAGAGGGATCGTCAGCGCTGGGAAAAGGTGGAGGAACAAGGGTTCAGGAATTTATGCGCGTGACGCCATTGGCTTCGATCGACGGCGGCGAAGGAGATCGCTCGACCCGAAAGGAAATTCGGGCGATGATCGATGCTCCTCAACTGTCATGAGGCAGCGAGCGTGTCCAGGCGCCATGTTGGCAGTGAGTGACGGTCGTGACACGCCGGGTGTCACGCGGACGCTCGAAACGTTTCATGATTTTCTCTTTCCCGCGGCAGGTAATGAGGCGTATGACATATGTATGTGTGTATACATATATATATATATATATATATATATATATATATATATATATATATATATAAGATATATATATATATATATATATATATATATATATATATATATATATATATATATATATATATATATAAACACACACACATATATAGAGAGAGAGAGATAGAGAGAGACAGAGATAGAAATAGAGAGAGAGACACAGAGAGAGAGACACACACACACAGACAGACACACAGAGAGAGAGAGACAGAGTGAGAGAGAGAGTCATATATACAACGGAGTGCAACGGAGCCCCCCTCCCCTCCCCCTCTCCCTGGGCGGCCCCGCGATCCCTCCAGATCCCGTCGCCGCCGCCTTCGGAAGTCCCTCGAAGCGCCTTCGCAATTCTGCTGCTTGCCTTGATGCCCGCCCGCGCCGCTATCCGCATGCGAGGCGCCCTCCCGCCCTCGCCTGACGAGACTGCGCCGTCAGGAAGCGCCCTTGAGCCCCTCCGGCGGGAAGGATCAGCCCGGGGCGATCCTCGGCCGAGGAGCACGGGGGCGCTCCTCCCGCAGGGTTGTCTTCCCTTCAACACACAAATACACAAACAACCATACAAAACACACATATGCAAACACACAAACAAACACACACACAGGCGTACACACAGAAGCAAACACACAGGCATACGCATAAACACATAAAGAAGCAAACACACTGGCATACACACACACCAACACATACACACACGCACGCTTTTCCGGCCAGAACGGCCGCGAGCGCCCTTCGGCGAGACGAAGCGAGCGCCTGCGCCTCCTGCAGAGAGCTCCTCAGGAGGAGCCTCGGGGCTCGCTCCCGGACGCGAATCTGTCTTATTATCATCATTGGTGTTATCATCGCTATCATCATTATAATTCGTATTGTTGTTATTGTAAACATCATTGTTATCATTATTATCATTTTTATTATCATCATTATCATTATTATCATTATTATCATTATCATTATTACTATTATCATCATTAATGTTGCTGTAATTCTTTATGATTATTGCTATTATCATCATCCATATCATTAACATTGTTATTATGATAACATCAGTAAGATAAGATCATAGGCACTCGTCCTCCCTGCGGCGAGGCCGTCGGAGGCCCGTCGGAGGCCAGCTCCTTCCCCGACGGAGGGAAACCAGCTTTTCGTCGCCGCCTCGCCCGCCTCCGACGACGGCCACCGACTCGCCTTCAGTCCGCTTGTGACACGCAGCGTGGACGCCCCTCAGCGTCGCCGCCGACGGCCCGCGCCTCACGCCCGCGGCGGGCGAGACTAATCGAATTGATTTTCGATCTCGTGGCCCATTAGGCGCGGGCGGCGCGCGAGACGCAAGTGGATCAGGAAGGGCGCCGCGTCTTCCACTCTCTGTGGCGGAGGGCGGTGGATCGGGGTGGAGGAAGAGGAGGGAGGGAGGAGGCGGAGGGTCGGTGGCGGGAGGGAGCGGATGGCATGGAAGAGGTAGGGGGGGGGGGGCGAGGTGGAGGGAGGCGATGGAGGGCCGGACGGGAAGGCAGACGAGACGCGGAAGGAGGGAACGGCGACGGGAGAGGACCAAGAGAGGGAGGAGGCGCCCGAGAAGCCCCTTCCGGCCTCCCTGCCGCGCCCTCCCCCGCCGCCGCCGTCACAAATCCCGCCGCGATGGCAGCGATGACGCCGGAAATCGCGCCATTAAGCGAGGATTATTCCGGCCAGACAGGTGGTCGCGCCGCCGGCCGAGCGAGCACAGGGAGTGGGGTCAGCAGGCGGCGACGAGGATTCGCTAATCGCGAGGCATCGCTCGTCTGCCGATTCTCGGCAGTGAAGCCCAAGTGCGCCCATTTGCGAGGCCCTGCGAGCGGCACTTCCGGGCGGGCGCGGCGACGCGGTGGTGGCACGCCCGGGCTGGCGGATTTGCTGTTCGGGCGGAATCGGTTTCGAAGCGGCGGAAATGGGCCGTCATAATAACATGGCTGTGGATTTGATTATCTGGATCGGCGTGTTAGGCGCCTCAATTTCATTGGATGAATGTGTGGATTAAGTTGGGTATGATTTTTGGTTTTGCATATATGAATAATTTCACTCAGTAGCGCATATTGTGTTACACACAGAAGCATACACGTATGCGTGTAGGTATTTGTGTCTGTACATATATGCAGCACACACACACGCACATGCCCGCACTCATATACAAATGACCATATACACGGAAATACATATATGTATATACAAGTAAATAGACAATTGAATAAACAAACAAATAAACGCATACACGCAGAGGGAGAAAGAGAGACAGCAACAGAGAGAGAGATAGACAGACAGACAGAGAGGGAGATAAATTAGATAGATATATAGAGAGGATAGATAAATAGAGAGAGATAGATTGAGAGAGAAGAAAGAGAGGAATTGGAGAAAGGGTCGATGAAAGAAGATAGAAAAGAGAAAGTGAAAGAGGAAAAAATTCAACCTCAAAGCAGACTGAATCTCGACAGAGGAAAATCGGCCAAATTTATCTCCGGGAAACACAAGAAGAAAGAAGAAGAAGAAGAAAAAGAGAATGAAAGAGAGAGATAAAGGTAGAAACAGAGAAACAGACGGATGCATAAATGCACTGATAGATACAAAGAGTATAGCAGAGAGTGAGTGAGAAAGAGAGAGAGAGAGAGAGAGAGAAAGAGAGAGAGAGAAAGAGAGAGAGAGAAAGAGAGAGAGAGAGCGAAAGAGAGAGAGAGAGAGAGAGAGAGAGAGAGGGAGAGAGAGAGAGAGAGAGAGAGAGAGAGAGAGAGAGAGAGAGAGAGAGAGAGAGAGAGAGAGAGAGAGAGAGAGAGAGAGAAAGAGAGAGAGAGAGAGAGAGAGAGAGAGAGAGAGAGAGAGAGAAAGAGAGAGAGAGAGAGAGAGAGAGAGAGAGCGAAAGACAGAGAGAGAAAGAGAAAGAGAGATCGAAAGACTGAGAGAGAGAGAGAGAACGAGAGAGAGAGAGAGAGAGAGAGAGACAGTCGTACAGAGAGAGAGAGAGACAGAGAGAGAGAGAGAGAGAGAGATAGATAAAGAGAGAGAAAAAAAGAGAGAGAGAGAGAGAGAGAGAGAGAGAGAGAGAAAGAGAGTGAGAGAGAGAGAGGGGAGAGAGAGGGGAGAGAGAGAGAGAGAGATCCGAGGAGACACAGAGAAATACAAAGCGGGGTGAGGAGGGAGTGGGGGGCGCGCACAAAGAACACTTCCTCCCTTTTCGAGAGCGAGCTCGCAGGAGGCGCCTGACGTTTCCTTCCTCACTGTTCCTTAATTCGCAAAGAATGGAGTCGGACTGAGACAAATGCCTTGATCTTCCGGGAGTGAGGAAAACGCGCCTCTTCATAAAAAGGAAAACAGAAAGGAA